>NC_056731.1:1348132861-1348312861 GCF_019279795.1 Protopterus annectens
ATTATACTGTGTGAAATTAATATTAATACTAATGAGAGTGTTTGGCCAATGCAGTAAGGCTTTCAGGAGTGGCCACAGTGTCACCAAATAGATGTAAGTCTTCTCAAAATTTAAAATATTCTCTAAAGGACCAGTCACAATGAAAAGTTTAAATATATTTAATAATAAATAATAAACAGACATGAAAATACTAAATATCTATTTACAATAAATACCAGAGATTCAATCACAGGAAATATTAAAATAACACAAATGAATAGATTCACACAGACACAGAAAAACAGTACTTAACTAATCTCACTATATTTTCCTGACTGATCTAAAGAATTACTATTCCCTGGTTCACTTACTAGAGCAAGGCATGATGAAGTAGGTGAGGGAGCCTTCCTTGTCAGGTTCCAAAATGAGTGCTTTGAGGCTTCAGTCTCAGCTAGTATTAGAAAACATTTCAATGATGGATTACAGAATGACATCACATACATCTGGTCATCTGACTTCTGGTTTCCATGCTACCCCCTTGGCTAGAAGCTGCCAGGATTTAGCACACGTGTCAGTAATATACACACACAGAGCTTGATAAGATCTGTTGAAGCTTCTAGAAGTCATAAAACACTTCCAGTCTTCCAGGGTAGCAATTATTTTGCTGCTAGAGTCAGTACAGAAGGGTTCCTAGTATTTGTTTTCCAAGACATTTTGTCTTTGTATGGAATTAGAACTACAAGATACAGTCTTTATGGCATAAAGTAAGCTGTGGCAGCTGGTGACTTCAAATTAAAGGGGGGCTGCAGGAGACATCTGAATGGGTGGGACCAATGGGAAGAGGTGTGGGCAACTAGAAAGGGGAAGAGCTATGCTCAAAACCACAAAAACTGGGACTTTAATTAAATAAGCTGCCTTGGGTGCCAAACCATCATCATGAGAGTTCAATCAGGACAAAAATGAAGTGGAGAAGAAAAAAAAATATTTCAATGCATTGGTTACATGACAGCTTACTTAATACCTAGATGGAAACAAAAAGGTTGTGAGGCATGAAAAAGTAAATTATTTTTTAAATACATTACTGGAATGCCAGTCGAAATAAAGTATAAAAAAACAGGCAGCACTCAACTCAAACCACTTCTCCTTGCACTGCAGTTCTAATTATATTTTATATTCAGCTTTATAAAAGGACCACATAACATGCTGAAAGTAGTAATATCTGTGATACTGATTACCCCCCCCCCCCTTTGTAAAAAGGTTTCTTATGCAAAAAAGACCTGCTGTGGTACTGCCTGACAACAACTATCTACTTGTTTCATGGGGAAAACATGATCAAAGTAAAAAATGAACAGCAAACAGCAAACAAGCTCAAGATAAATTGCTTAAAGGATTACTGCATAGGTTATGGGTAAAGCCGGCAAAGATGACTGCAAGTCTCCAACAAATGTAATGAGCTTCTGAAAATACTGTAATCCTGTACTTTATTACAAATACTGTCATATGCATTTTAATACCTAAGGCTTATACGTTATCTAGCTATGTAAATATTCTCTGCATGGCAACAACAAAAAGGCTTTCAATGTTGCTAATTCTTTAACAGTATGCTTATTAAAGCTTACTTGCATTTTAAAATCTCAGACAAGCTTACCTGATGGTCATTAAAGCATTGCCACTTAAACACAGAGCAACATGCATTTTCTGAATAACAATGAACATAAATCAACAGTATAAAATATGGCAGAAAACCAGAACATTCTGCAAAATCAAGGATAGATGAAAAGCCACTGTAATACTTGTGTCTACCTTGGATGGGGGGGGGGGATACTTTGCACACTTACACTGCATAACTGCTCCTTGCCTTGCTTGGACACATCCAGTGTCACTACATGGGGGAGTGGGGTATAATACGTATGTCACAATTTGAAATGTCTCTGGCTGATGGTGATGGCCCTGACAAATTTGTCATACCTGTCAACCTCAGAGCAAGAAATGTGGAAAAAGCCATAAACAAAAGTGGGACAAAGGTTGAAAAATAAGGACAATTTTTTACATATTGCTCTTATAAACTTAGAAAGATAATGGAATAATAGGTCTTGCATTAGTATGAATTTTTTGAAGGGTATGACATCTGAAAATCAAATGTCTCATTATTTTCTAAATTCAGTATTTAATGATTTGCCACTAATTTGACAGAAAACCACAATTTTATAAAAAATGGACTAGAAATGTGATGCAAAAATATTAAATAGCCACACAGTACAGCTGGGAACCTGTCAAAGAAGGGACATTTTTTAATATTAGTACTGTTAAGTTGAGCAGCTGACAAAATAAGCAAATCTACATGCATTTCTAAAATAAAAGTTGTAACTCTGATCATTGCAATTATTTATTAATTGTAAGCCCTCCATGTTTCTTCCAAAATTGCCATTTTGCAAAGGAATTATTAGGGGAAGAGCAACATTTTGAGCCAAAATCGGGGACAGTTGAGAGATTTGGATATACCTAATTCTATAAATCAATTTATTTGCACCTACCTCTCAACCTCTTAACACAGAAAATCTGGACAAGGCCAAATATATTGGTGGAAAAAACAAATGCTACTAAAAATTGCTCTTGTATAAACTTAGTTGATAGAATAACAGGTCTTGCTTTAGCATGCATTTTTCTGAAGGGTATGAAGTCTGAAACTCAAAGTCTGTCATTATTAAGTGACTTAATTCCTAAATGATTTGCCAGAATCCCACAAATTTTATGAGGAACAAACCAAAAATAAACAGCAAAAACCTGTTCATTCTGCAAAAATCTGGACAGTTGAGAGGCATAGTTCAGCTGGGAGAATTGTGTGGCAGAAATCCTACATGACGGACTTAGCTCCCTAGGTGTGGACAATAAGTAGTCCCCCCCCCAAAAAAAAAATGAAGATCTAAGAGAAGTGATTGTTTAAATCTGGCTTCATCACTTTCAGTAGCATTCAGACTCAGTCAGTGAAAATATTTAGTAACAAAAAGGTTTGTGTTTGTAGACAGTTGATTTAACCAGTTCTTAATCAAACACATCCAACCAGGAACTGGGAGGGGACATCCCTGAGCTGATCAGATAATCAATAAACACCTTCCTGATTTGTATTAAATTATATTCCTTGTATAATACAGTACAGTTGTTAGAGGCCCATTTTAAATTTATTGTCTTCCACTTCTACCAAACCTAACCCTCTTAACTTCCTCTTACATTCCTTACTTTCTTCAACTTGCTTTCTCTGTATATATGAAAAATAGGCACCTGTCCCACAAAAACGTTACCCTACCTTTCCCACCTCCATCTGCTCATTCCTTAACTGCTCATCTTCTGTTTTACCCTCTGCTTGCTTCCCCTTACTGTCATTTCCACCTTTTAATCTGGCAAAAAAATAAACGCACATCAAGCATGTCCATCTAGGATTTCCAGATCACTTATCTGTAGTGATTATAATGTGGACCGCAGGTCATAAAGAGTACTGTTGATGCTCTTGTACAACCTGTGAGAACTGGCACTGCTCATTGTATAGCAAAATACTGGGCTGATTTTCATATGTCCAAATACTAAGTGCAGCTACTTTCTTGTACTATATATATATATATTGGCCTCAGGTGCAATTGTGCACATGGGCTGATCGCCATTGTACAGCAGTTTGCTTACACATCACATGGTATAACTGTCAAGATTTGAGCACTTCCTTTTACAATGAATTACAATATCGCTTATGCCTGTGGATGCTAGAGTAGACCCCAAAATTGGTGTCCTGATGAGTCTTTGTCGGTTCTTGCACTCTTTCATTCTACAAGTTTGAGCAACCATCTGCTGTGTATTTCCCCAATGCCTTCCATCTAACTGCTTCTGTAGCACAAGCTGTAAATGGAGTACTTTGCACACTGTAAGTGAGGGGAGTTTGCGTCACATAGGGGTTACATATAGACATAGCATTGTTGCAGCCAGGTGCTGTTATATTATAGGTAAAGTGGCCAAAATGTTTTCCCAGCATGTGGTCAGTATATTTATACTTTTGTTTCCCCTACCCATTACGTGTTGCATTATATTTTTTGCCTTCAGTTAGTTGATATACGTGTATATCATTTTACCTCCTCCATTGTCTTTCCACACCCCTGATTGTGTCACCACCTCCTTTTGTAGTCTTGTCTTTATTTGTCTGTATGGCCCTCCTTGCTTCAGCTTACCTATCTTACTATTTTTCACAAGTTAGATTCTATGCATATTCATATCTTTGCATCAAAATATATATCGGTACACATGCCTCATGACCCTGTAGGGCTGCCACATACCTTCTTTCTCTACAGCTGTGTGTATAAGATCATGCTGAGCTTCTCCAGGGCTTGTGCTCAGTGAACAAACACTACTGCTGCTTGTGTTCCATACAGCCACTCCTACATGCACTTTATGCAGTCCTTGCTCTGACCACAGCAGAATATTTGTGACCATTGCACACACTTGGCCTGGCTATGTTCACAGTTAATGAGCATCAGGGCTTGTCACACACGCACAGTACTCAACTAAATCCAACCAGGAAAGCACACAGAATACACAATCATCAAGGAAAACACACCGTGTAGAGCAGCTGGCAAGCAACCACAACAGGAACTCAATACAAACAAGTTTAATAAAATAATAAAACAAGTTAAGTGCTTACTCAATCACCACATATTTAAATTCATGTCCAGGGTATTCAAGTATATGCCTGTATAATGTATTATCATTTCTACATTTTTTTCATGTCTACCAAATGTTCATATACCCTATCCTTGAGTTTTCTCAAGGTTTTCCCAACATAAAATGCCGGACATGCACCACAACTTGTCACATACACCACTTGGTGTGAGTCACATGAAAAATGACCTCTAATCTTGTATCCAACAGCATTAATAAAACAATCAGTGGTCAATGCATATGGACACTGCTTACACCTCCCACAGTTAATCATACCTACTTTACTTTTAACTGGTACTTTATTGCTTTCTAATATTTGCTTCAATGATGATTTATCTTTCTTATACACTATTTTTGGGGGGGCACTACTTAAAACTTTAATCAATTGACTATCTGTAGCAAAACTAACCCAATTAATCTTATGGATGTTGCAAATTGCATAACTATTCATGATGTCCGGCATTTTATGTTGGGAAAACCTTGAGAAAACTCAAGGATAGGGTGTATGAATACTTGGTAGACATGAAAAAATGTAGAAATAATAATGCATTATATAGGCATATACTTGAATACCCTGGAAGGAATGTAGAGTGATAAGCATAGTGTAATCTGTTGCTTTGACATTATGACATATTACACATTTTGGTTATGTGCATTTGCAGTAAATTAGATATTTTTATTATAAAATTGCAAGAAAAGTGATACAGTTCAATTGCATTTTATGTGGTATTAGAAATCCTAAATATCTATATACTGCTCCTAGAGTAAAACAGCTCATGCAGTTGGGTGACCATCCAACTAGCAAGTTAATTTGAATGTGAAATAAGTAGATGATTACATAAACGAGCTAACAAATAAAAAGTCTGCTGCCAGTGAAACCTAATTTCAATTAAGCTAAATGGCAACAAGGAGTGTTAGTCTAACGTAACACAAGGTATATTAAAATGTGCAACGTTTTAAGAAATGTAGAATAGAAAGTTTAGCTTGTAAAAGAAGCAGAATAATACTGTAGAATATCTCAGTAAAACTGTCTAGATCAAAGAATAAGAAAAAAAAACAAACAGAAGAGCAGTAACGTACACCAACCACTGTCAAGTATTACGTGTAAATAAACAGTCATTGCTAGAATATGACGACAGTTCAATTACAGTAGAATTACAGTCTGTTGGAGGAAGAAAGGAGAGAAGATTTTGTGGTAAAGGAAGGCAGTAAGGAGGCTCAAGTGACAGTTGAAGACATTACCAAAAAGTTGGTAAAAGAGAAGCTTGAACTGGCTACTTAAAAGAAAAATAATAGAAAATGTGCTGGAGAAGTAATTAACAAAATCTGGTCTGAAAATTGTCAGTGTAGCAAATAAAATAAGAACCAAACTCCAAGCTTGAGACAAATGTAAAATGTAATGATGACATTTAAACATCTGAACATCCAAATATTTGTTGTAGCTCTTCTCAAAAAATCTCTCTCTATCTCTATATCTATCCAACTGTCTATATATTTATAAATAGCTTCCCCTTTTATACTGACAAAGTTGCTTCTTAGTTTTGAGAAGGTAGATTACTATAACACTCAATAAGTAAGTAAATGTAATAGTTTAATATTGGGTATGCAGTATCAGTTGTTTGTTTGTGTCTTTCGGCTTTTCCTGGTTAGAGGTCGCCACAGCGGAACTCCAGTCCGCTAATGATTGGCAGTAGAGTTTTACGTGCTGGCTTGCCGGGCCTAACGCACAACCTTCAATGAAGGAACGCCCGTTCACACATGTCACCACACAGAAGACGCTCTAACTGAGAATCGAATGGGCAACGTCTAACTGTGAGGCAACAATGCTACCGCAGCACCACCACCGTATGCAGTATCAATAAAATATGAAAAATCATTTGTCAGTCTACATTTCTCAAATAACATTGTAATGCATTTCAGTAGTAGCTGGCGGATTGCACTTGGCTTTTATATTTATGCATGGTATTGGATGCCTGAAATCTTTCTGATGGGCCTTTTCTCTCTGTTGACAGTGTAATTATTTGCTGCAGTTTGTAAGAAAATAGTTGCATTCTGAAAACTATGTCAGAAAGTTAAGGACTAATGTTTAACAGTCCACCGAGTTCATCCATAAAGCACGCATTCAATTCCCAATGATATAGCCAATATATTAACAGGCAAAGTTAGTGCTAACTTTACTCCAACTACACAAACTGCTGCATCCACTAACCCTGAAAATGTAGCTTCCCCCTCTAATCACCTTGGAACAAGACTTAGAATCCCTATAAAAGGCAAAAAAAAATAATGTTTCTATTGGACCAGATTACATACCAGACTGTATTGTCATCAGTGTCGAGTATGTACTATCCCAGCTTCTACTTAAAGTGTTCATCCACAGAGCTGGTCTGTGATACCTGGAGAACAACCATTGTGACTCCTCTACACGAGTGGTCCATCTACAGACACAGGTAATTAGTGACCCATCAGTCTCACAAGCCTTATATGTAAAGCCTTATATGAAAATCTAGGAAAACTTAATGTAAACCCAAATGTTGTCCAATGGATTGCAAACTGGCTATCCCCAGATCACAAGTAGTGAAACTTGCTAGTACCCTCTCTGAATATAAAATTTTAAGTAGTGCAATACCATAAAGATCAGTGCTGGATTACATACTTGCCTGGGTCCCCAATGACAGTGGAACTTAAATCTAGCCTTAAATTCTAGCACTTGATAAGACAGCAGTTTTTCCAATATTCAGTAAAAGTGGTAGGTTATATATTTGGCTCAGTGAAAATTTCAGGGTTCGGAACTTTGGAGAGTAGAAAGATGAAAAAGGTTTCCAAGGAGAATGAAACACTGGTAGAAAATGATAAGTTCAGTATAAAAACAAAAAGTTTGGCATAGAGTTTGGAGGCCATTTTGAAATAAGTAACAAGCAACTGATAGCTGGGTTCAAAACCATTTTCAGGGAAAGACAAGAGCAGTTTCTATACTTTGCTTTATTTCCTGTACAGGCATATGGCAATCAAGTTGTTTTTTTAATTTCAAGTGTTATTCTCTATCCCAAATTAAACAGATAACAAAATCTAGTACTTCACAACCCTATCACTGATCCATTGTTGCATTTTTAAAGTCTTATATTTGGATACTTCTGAAAATAATCTGGTCATATTTTAAATGGTTAATACCTCATGGTCTGTTCTATCCTCCATATTCACATAGGTATACATATTTAAATGTGCACTATATGTAGATCATATTCCAGCTCCACTAGCAAGTGATTAGCATCCCAATACCTGATGCAGGAGTGCCAGCACTTGTATTACATGTTGTAAAGTGCAACATAGATAAGGAATCACCCTCATGTTTGCTGACATTGCTGAGGATGTTGTCAGTGCTAATTTGATTGGCATGAGTTTTCTGTAAGTACTTCAGATGTGTGTTAATATATAGGTTGCTGGGACAGGGAAGTTTCTGATATTGAGAAAGTGTGGACAGGTGTATTTTTATTCACTTGTAAAATATTTCATTTCTCTCCATTTTTTTTATATATGCTGGCCATATAGCATCTTCCTAGTTCTGGCACTATTGACTCTCACCACTTTGTTTTCTGTATAACATGTTCCTTGAAATGCTGGTGCATTTCTTGAAGACCTGTACACTTATTTTGTTTTTCTAATTTTTTTGTGAATTTAGTTATTTGAATTGGGTCTCTGGAGACAGAGGGAGAGAGACTGGGGGCAAGTTATTTTATGTCCATTAGCTGAAGTGTGAGGTTAAAGACAGCTTGTTCGACATCAGCAGACACTGTTATGCTGGCCTATTCTATTAGTGCTAGATCACAAATTAGTTCATTTTCTTTGCAGGATGACATGGATTTTCTTGTTGTGAATGAAGGTGGTTCAATTGATTTAAATGGCATTTAGAAATGACTGGCCAGTAGTCACTAATACGTTTTTACAAAGTCTGCACCTCAAGATACCTGACATTGTAATCAGTAACCACTGAATCAATGTTAGAACTTGTAATTTTGTCATGTAAAAAGCTGTGTTAACCCTAAGTTCTGTAGCTTGCTGTAGAGAAGGGGAGGTACTTCATCATGGCATCCTCTAAGTTACTGAGCAGTACAATGTTAAGTCCGCTTATATTGGCCTTAGCATTAAGCACATAATCAGCATAACAGCACACTGTGCAGCCATGTTTGCAAGAACTAGAATAAACATCTACAATGGCACATAAAGCCTGCAAAAATATAGAAAAATGTAGTTTTCCTTTTTTAAATGTTTAAACTTTTAACAGAACTGCTTGCTGTAAAAGGCCTAATTGTGAAGTCAGCATCCTATAGCTAGTGTAAGATTGATAAGGTACAATAACATTTTTGGGGGCAATCTCTGTAGACTTATCATGCATACTTTTCCACCCAAGCTTTTGCATTCTCAACAGACTTAAGAAATATTATTTCAGACTGAGTTGTAGAATTACTCGTGACTTCTGTAATTTTGCTCGACTGTTATTCACTGGCTGAAGTGAAGCTGTGTTTGGCAGGAGACAGGAAATGATGAATGACTTGAAGCATCATGTTATTAGCAGTTCCCTATAAGCATTTTTCAATGTCATTGTTAATAAGCTCTATCGATCGTATTGTTCTGAATATTACTTTCAAAATATCCCAGACTATCCAGAAACCAAACCATAGGTAAGTACAGTCCCTAAATTTTCTTTTCAGTGTTGATTTTATTTTGTGAGTTTTCATATTTCACAATATGCTCATTAAGTCTATTAACTCAAAATCCTATACAACTGATATATCATACTGAAAATTAGATAGGCAAAGAGATGGAGTGTAAAATAATCAAACAATAATACAGAAAAATAGATGTTCTTTTTGTCTGAGGATTATACACCATACACAAAGTTTACTTGTTGATTAACTGATTCTGCATACACAATAGTAAAACATTGCCATTCTGTTAAAAATCACAAAATATTCATATACATAATGCATGCTTGGCATAATAATCTGTTTATTTATTGTTCATCTGAACATATCAGAGATCTGAGGTACTAGGAGTTCTTAATACAAGATAACACAATCAGAAATCCTATTTATGCATAATTACTGCATTCATGTGGAGTATATTGCATCTTTGGTCTTTAGCTGTGACAAACAGCAAATAAAGTTTGCGTTGAGGTTTATATTTCTTTGTTTTCTTCCAGCAATTTGCTACAAAGTGGGGTTAGATTTATGAGTCTCATTTGCATACTGCAAGACCCTTATTAAAAGTTTGTATCAAAATTAAGGGATATGATGAATGGTTTAAATTTACAACCCCCTCCCCAAAATACCTATCTCTGCTGCTGCTGCAGCAGCAATGATAACGGCATGTAAAGCACCTTTGTGTGCCCTTGGTTGATGGAGATTTCTGAGTAACAAACACCTCTTCTATTGATGTAAACTCCAGTGGACTAATACTGTAGAAAATCCTAGAGTACAAATCGTTTTGTGATACGAGGCAAACAGAGAATGTAATATATCAGCTGGGTGAGTTAAGACCATACCCTGACAATAAGCCAATACAGTAAGCGCATACAACAAATACTTTTACATCACTATTCTAACATAGCAGTGAATAGAGCTGTGCCCCTAAATCCTTAGTGAGAAATGGGAAATTCTTCACAGCCTGACACTTTTTGATTCACCAAATCCTGTCAGGGAGCTGCATTGATGACATAATCCCACAGTCACACCTATTGGTTATTTATGTGTTTGAATGGCCTGCCTCCCACCTGGTAGATATACTGGCATTTTCTGCAAGCTATCCTGCTGCTGCTGTTGGTGATCAGAGTCCTCTTCCTGCATCTCCACATCTCACTATGTCCCACACCACTTTATTCTCCCTATCTGCCTTTCAGAGATCACTGCTTAATGTTTCATTCCAAAGCACATCATAACTGATTAGAGCCACTGATCTCCTAAGCCATCACCTTGCAAGCAATTGGAGCCCAGTGCCTGCCACCCCAGCAGCCTGCAGGTAGTATTTATTTATTGGCATTTATTTATTTATTTATTTATTTGCAGTTGGTTTACCAGGATAGTCCATTGGGCCTAAAAGAACCCGTTTTCAATGGAGTCCTGGGGAGAAAAGCTCCAAAAAAGAACAGACAAACAGAATAAGTACATACATTTAAAAAGCTCTTAATGCAAACTAACAGACAAGTTGAAAACAACATAGCTAGGCTACTTATACAATGTAAAAAAGAGTACAGTCATAACTTTTGCATTTGATGTACATTCGAAAATGTGAATTATTGAAAAAGTACAAATAATGAGAGGTAAGTTATGGCATTAAAGAGGTAGGATTATATTGTTATATGGTGTGGTTAGAATTCGAGAAAGTAATAAGTATACAGGCTTTGTTGAGTAGGAAGAGAATGAATGGAGGATGAAGGGTTCCAGATTTTTATGATGGATGGGAACAAGAGCATTCCCATTGGGACGTAAGATGAGTATGAAGAGATTTTTTGAATGAATAGAGATTAGAGATGGTACGAATAGATAGTGGGAGTGAGTTCCAAAGACGAGCTATGTTAAAGGATAGTAGGTTTTTGCCTGGGGGGTGCTTTGGTTTAAGTATTTCTAATAGGTTTTGATTGTTTGACCTTAAGATTCTATCAGGTAAGTGAAACTTAAAAGAAGAAGACAGGGAGGGACAAAGAGAGGGGTTGTTAATGAGTTTGTGGGCTAGGGTAAGCTGAATGTAGTTCAGCTGATGTGGAAGTTCAAGCCAATGTAGTTTTTGGAGAGAGGAACAGTGATGGGTGAATGACCTGTGTCCGTTGGCGAACTTGGCGATTTTGTTGTAGCAAGAGGAAAGTTGTTTTTTAAGAGAGGTCTGAATATTAGTTAGGAGAGGTGAACCATAGAGAAGGGAGGGAATAAGAAAGGAAGAAGACAGAGTGATTTTTGAGGTCTTTGTGAGATATTGATTTTGACGGTAAAGCATACCCAGCTTTTGGTGGGTTTTTTTAATGTTTAGGTGTATGTGGGAATTGAAATTAAGTTGGTTATCAATTTGAACACCAAGTAACTTGGTTTCAGATACGAGTTCTAGGGTTGAATTGTTTTGACTAGTGATCAGGAATGTGTTTGTATCAAAGGGAGTAGTTTTAGTGGGAGTAAATACCATGAGTTTAGTTTTGGAGGCGTTGAGAGCAAGGTGGTTTATTTCCATCCAATGCTCAGTAATTGAGGAAGCTGCTTGTGTGAGCTTTAGAAGCTCAGGGGTAGATGAGGCAGAGCAGATAATGGTGGAATCATCAGCATATTGGATGATGTTAGAGAAAGGAATAGATTTATGAAAGTCGTTTATAAAAATGTTAAAGAGAAGATTTGTTTACTGGGAAAGTCCACTGGACCAAAATAAACCCATTTTCAGTGAAGGCCACGGGAGAAAAGCTCCAATGTTACAATAAGACATATAAGATTTCAAAATAAGTTTCAAACAATTTCAGAAATTCATAAAAGTAGATAAACTGATAAAAATCATGCTGACAGCAAAACTTAAACAATAAACATAGTACAGAAGATAACATGACACTAGGCAGAATGTTATATAGTTATGAGAATGCAAGAGTATTTGGGTGTTACATATAAGGAGGGATATAGGAAAGAAGGTAGAAGATAGACACAGAAGAAAATGGAAGGAGGAAGAGAAGAGGGGAAAGTGGGTAGAGAGTTGGGAGAAATCAGGAGAAAGAATTAAGTAATTAAGAGTTCATTATAAATTATCAAGAAAACAGTAGTTGGAGCAGGAACTAGAATAAGCACAGACTTAGGTCTGGGTGGTAGAATTAAGTAATGGTAGAGGAAGCAATTGAACAGGTACATGTCCAATTGGACAGGAGATTGTTGTACAGTGCATTTTTAAAGTTAGAGGGGCTTTGTTCAATGCAGATAAATTAAATTAAATAAGTTATTCCATATTCTGGCAATGTTCCAAGAGTATAATAATCACCTACAGGTAATTTGGGTTTCTGAATTTGAAGCAGATGTTGGTGTTCAGATTGTGGTGGCCTAGTGAGGTTGTAAAGGGTAAGTAGGGAGATAAAGGCAGGACAGTCCTGTGGTTTATGAATACATTTATGTGTGGTTGTGAGCTGAAGGAGTAATAAGTAGTGGGGGAATTTTAGCCATTGTAATTTTCTTAGGGCAAAACAGTGATGAGTAGAATGGTGACTATTTGTAGTGAATATAGCAATCTTGTTATAGCAAGTTTCTAGTTTGGTTTTCAAGGAGGACTGCAGGTTGGTTAGTAAAGGTGTGCTGTAGGTAAGTGAGGGTAACAGGTAAGATAGTGTTAATACTTGTTTAGTTGGTAGTGAGAGGAAGTTATTGTTTCTGTAGAGTAATCCAAGTTTTTGTGAGTCTTATTTTATATTATTTTGGATGTGCAGGTTGAATTTAAGGTTTTCATTGATTATTACCACTAAAAATTTAGTATTAGTTACTAGTTCAATTTTGGTAGAGTTAAGAGAGAATATATTGAGGTCAGCTTTGTTGACAGGCGTATTTCTTTTGAGAGTAAAGGTCATAAGTTTATTTTTTTTGGCATTTAAAGAAACATGATTCTTGTGAAGCTAGGTTTCCACTGTGGGAAATTCAGCTTTGGTAGTTTGCTGTAATATATTTGTGTTAGTTATTTATAATAAGAGTATGTGATTTAGTAATGTATTGACACACACCTTTAAATTTTTATCATATAAAACATAAAATGTTAACATCAGGTTAAAAGCACAAAAGCACTTTTTTCACTTTTTCTCAATTACAAGTTGATTGCTTAGCAAAGCTGATTTGTTAATTGAAACAATGTGCTCTATAAAAGGCGTTAGCTTTGGAAGCAGCCCACATCTGATGAAGTAGGAGAAATGAAAACGCACTGTGTATTTGGAGGCGTTTATGTGAACTGTTTGTGGCTTGTGGATTAGACTTCTGTTTCCTGTGGCAGCTTCGGTTCTATGCTTTATTGTTTTACCTTCTGGGTCATCATACTGTCTAATTTCATATTTGTGTTAGGAACAGAGCAGACTATAGTGGAGTTGTCTACATACTGGACTAGGGAGCCATGTGAGATAGCTTGGTGGAGGTTGTTGATAAAAGAGGGTCTAAAATTGAGCCTTGGGGTACACCTGTAGGGTTGTGAAGGTAAGGGGGAATAGAGTTATTCTATTTAATAGCATGTTCTCTGTTGGAGATAGAGCTTTTGAACCAATTAAGTGATTGGGTGGATAGTCCTATACTGGATAGCTGGGAGAGGAGGATAGAGTGAGAGACAGTATTGAATGCTTTCGATGGGTCTAAGAAAAGGGCTGATACAGTGTGACATGAGTGATTGGTTTGTTGACCATGTCTAGGAAGGATATTAGAGCAGTGGATGTGCTGTGACCTGGCTGGAGCCCATGCTGTATTGGGGAGAAAATTGTGTTGTTTGGAAGGTAGTGAATGAGTTGTTTCTGCATACATTTTTCTAGGATTTTAGAGATGGGAGAAAGTATAGCAAAGAGTCTGAAATTAGATATATTGGTTGATGGGCCACCTTTATGAAGTGGCAGGATGATTGCTTTTTTCCAGAGGCAAGGGACATAGGATTCTTGGATAGACCTGTTAATAAGAATGTTAATAGGGTAGGTCACTGCATCAGCAGCAATCTTAAGAAATTTGGCAGGAATTTTATTGGCTGAATTTAAGCAGGGTTTTAAATTCAGGAGGTGTTTTTTGATGTAGGAGGTAGAGATGGGAGAGAGATTAAATTCTGGTTGGGAAGATAGAAGAAAAGCCTTCTACATGGCCCACCTCATAAGTAAGGGTATCACATCCAGGAACAAGGAGGTCATAACATCCTTGTATTCTTCCCTTATAAGGCCAATTATTGAGTACAAAGACATGCAGCAGCTGGAGAGACCACAGAGGTTCCTCATCAGGAGAATCCAGGGCCTCAAACATCTACCATATACAGATAGGCTAAAATTCCTATCCCGCTAATCAGTTTCATAGACTCCTCAGAGGTGACCTCTGTCTGGCATACAAGGCGATCATGGACCCCACCTTGATGGGACTGTTGTATATCCGCAAGTCAAACTCCACTCGAGTAACCCGCACACTTGGCCTCAACTAGGTCTGTGACATCAACAGGACTTGGTGGGACAGATTTGTGTCCTAGAGACTCCCTCATCTATGGAATAGATTCCTTCTCCACATCAAGCAGAGTACCTCTTTACTATTTTTAAGTGCAACCTGGATAACTGGATGGGGAGCAAAAATATACCCCTGGGATTCCACCCATGTCCCTGCTGGACTTGGGCGCTGATTTGTCTAAACTCTTGGCTAAGCTTATAAGGGCTTCAGGGCCAATAGCCTAGTAACCTCCTATGAAGATTGTTGGGTGCAATTTGGATGGTGGGTGTTAAAGCTTGGAGAGGGGTGATATAGGGTAGGTAATATATTAGGAAGATTCTGCGGTAAAGTGTATTGCAAGACTGTAGAAGAGGAGGGTGTAGGTATACAATTATTTGGGAGGAGTAAAAAAAAGAAGTAGTAATGTTAGCAATAGTATCAATACAGTAGGAATTAAAGGAGGTGGCTATTTGTTCAGGAGCCATATTGGGATATGGGCAGGGATTGGGTTTGGTGCCGGGGTTTAAGAGATTATTAATGGAAGACCAGAACATTTTGGGGTTATTTTTTCTATTTGTCTGTAGATTCCAGAAGTATTGCTACTTGTCTTTAGAGAGGAGTTTTTTTAGCTAGGTGTTGGAGCTGTTTGTAATGAATCTGGTTGGAAGGATTTTTAGATTTAAGCCAGAGTTTCCGAGCTTTGGCCATTTTAGTCATGATTTCTTTGGTGTTTTTTGTTAACCAGGGGGCATGGTTGATTTTGATTATTTTGGATCTGATAGGAGCTAGGCTATCCAAGAGTTTTAGAAAGGAGTTACTAATGTAGAGCAAAGCATCATCCAATGGAAGAGATTTAAGACTGTTCCAGTTAAAGCTATTCAGAAAGCTATTAAATATATGGGGGTTAAATTTTGATTTTTTTTTTTTTGGTTTTGGACAAGTTTGATATTGTGGTCTTTTGGGGACGATGAGCAAACTCGTAATGGTGTTGAACATGATTCCAGAAGTTATGTATTTAGAAGGGTCTGATACCAAAAATCCAGTTCAAGGTTGATCGTTCATTGGTTTTATTGCTGTACATAGTAGTGTTAGATTAGTTGGTAAAGGGAAACAGATTTATGCTGTAGGATGATTGTTTGGAGGAATTGGAAGCCCAGTCAATATTCATGTTGCCAAGGATAATTGTTTCATTTTTTATAGTATGGGAAATCCAAGACAGGATATTTTCTAGTACTGATATGTTATTTCCAGGGGGGATGTATAGGACAATAATGCAAAGTTTTTTAGAGCTGTTGATTTCCAGAAAGGAGTAGTTGTATTTGTCTACTATAGAGTACTTCCTTGCATCATTTGGTGGAACCCTTTTGGCCCTTATCACTCCTTGATGTAGTTGGAGTACTTGGACAAATCCCATGGCTTCTCACCCCTCTTTGTTACTTGCAAATATTATAAAGTAAGAGTACTAGTTTAGGAGAAGTAGCCATGAGACTAACCTGCACGTTTTGTGTCACATAGTTCTTCCATCTACAGTATTTCCTGCCATGAAAGTAAACAGTGCAGGAGCATCCTGATTGACTTGGTATACCTTTGTTGTAGCTCCTGTAGTTTTGGCATATGCAGTAGTTGTGGATTCAACTTTTACTGAACACAGCAAGGAAGTTTGCAGAAGTACTCCACTCAAATAGCTCTAAGATCATATCAGGTTCAGTAGCACCAATGGTTTAATTAATGCAGCAAATAGAAAGTTACCAGTAAACCTTACCAGTAAACCACTAGGTGAAATTCCAAATTAAAATGACCAAACCCTTGATGAAATGAGTGAAGAAAAAGCAAACCTAAATGGAAAATTGATGATGCAGCTGACAGTGCTAAAGTAGTGCCAAACTACATACAACAATTAACCAAGGTAGTCTAGTAGAGATCTGGAAAGAGTGCTTGCAGAAATTTTACTAATTTAATATTGCATCTGGCATAGCAGAAAAAAGTAAAAGGTACAGCTTGGTTTATTTCTTTTTCTTGCTGGAGATGATGTGATAAGGACATTTAATTCATTTAATTTCACAAATGAGCAGGAGTCTGATTTACCTGCTGTTAAGGACAAATTTAAGCAATATTGTGATTCTAAAAAAGAGTCTGCTTTATACTCTTATTTATTTTTCACTAAAAAGTATACCCCAAAAGAGTCTGCTGATGCCTGTGTGACTGGACTGAGGAGCATAGCTGAAAAGTGAAGTTGGAGAGGTGTATGATTCATTACTGAGAGACAGAACTGTCTATAGCATAAACAATGATAAAATAATATGCACACTTTTGCCAGAGTCAGACTAAATTGAAAGGTTGTGAATGAGTAAAAAAGAAGAAATATCTAGCATTCAAATGAGGATCTGGACATGCATAAAATTAAAATAAAGCAATAGTGTGAAAAAAAACCAAGCAGAATGGATCTGCTGGAACATTGTTTAATATGAAAGAAAAAAAATCTACAAAGCACAAGGCAGTAAATGACTGTAGTAAAGTGCTCGGTCATGATGCTGTAAGTAAAAGCAGAGGCTTTTAGTTGACAGATGTCATGTTGTTCAACATATGGTTATTTGCATGAGGAAAGGCCTTGTCCAGCAGTATGAAGAGAATGGAGAAACTGTGGGCTGCTTTACACTAAATGTGTCGCCATCATATACTTTGATTATTCCACGTAACTCATCTGTAAAACGTTCTGTATAATTTTTGATGTAAATAATGTATCTCTTTTTTGCTGATGCTTTTTTCATTTGATGTTTAATTTCTTCTCAAATTGTAATACTTGTGTGGTGCTTTTCTTCAGAGGCCTGCGTTGGAAAAGCTTCTGCTCAGTCAGACTAACCCGGTCAACAAATGTCAAATAAATAAAATAAAATGGGCATGAATTAAGAACTGGAGGACATCAGAGAAATGTTTTGCATATGATTAAGGCAGATAAAATTGTTGACTGTTCATTTTGCTGACTCACACAGATTTTGAGCCTGAGAAAGATTTATTTGTAAATGTAACTGATGTGTGTTTTATGCATTCTTATGTTATACACAGAGTTGAAATACAGCAGTGTTGCCGCCAAAACAATCAGTGGATTAAAATACAGTCAATAAATGGGAAAACTATTAATTTTAAACTTGATACCAATGCAGAATGTTATATTATAACTGACAGTATATTACAAGACTTGATCTGGGATTCAGAAAGGATTACTGTGAACAGGAAGACTTAAGAAAAGTGGCTTCCTCTAACAGTAACTATTTCACAGACCACCCTACCACTGACGTTTCCCACTAATGGGAGCATCAACATGAAAGGTAGTCCATTGGTTGAGATGCATGGTAATGAGGCAATCTAGGGAAACAGCTAACGATAATTATCCGTGGGCCATCCACCAGAAATGCCTGCCTTGTCTGAGTTATGCTGCAGGACAATTTAGATAATCGCTGATATGCATAAATGTCCATGATTATAGGACAAATTTAGCACTTTCAAAAGATGGCAGTCCCCAACTGACTCCATAAGAGGTTGCTGTGATTCAGGTATGTTCTGTGAAGTTTATCAAATACACTGGGGTTGTTAATGTTATCCATGTGGTAGTGTGTGTGTGTGTGTGTGTGTGTGTGTGTGTGTGTGTGTGTGTGTGTGTGTGTGTGTGTGTGTGTTTATGTTTGTGTGTGCATGTCTGTATGCATGAAGTCAGATGAATGGTTGTGGATGTGTGTGTGTGTGTGTGTGTGTGTGTGTGTGTGTGTTTGCCTGGGTAGTAGCACTGGAGAAGGGGGCTAGAGAGAGAGAGAGTGTGTTTGCGAGAGCTTGCATGTGGTGAATGGGTAAATGTGATGGTAAGTCTGACCAACTATGCGGAGGCTTGTTTGACGTATGGATATGTGTGTGTGTGTGTGTGTGTGTGTGTGTATGTATATATATATGTATATATATATATATATATATATATATATATATGTGTGTGTGTGTGTGTGTGTGTGTGTGTGTGTTTGTATATGCACACAAGTGACAGAATGAATGTGTGATTGTAGGGGTATGCTTTTCCCAGTGTGATTCATGGACCACTAGGGTAAACACTAACTCCATCACAGGTCCAGCACTAATGGTAGTACATAGTAATGAGCAGGTAATGAGGTCATCCTCATTATAGTCATAGCTATCTCTGAACTGCATTTTCTCATGGTCACATAAATTGACCTTCCTGAGGTAGGCAATTTATATGAGGAGTGGAATTCTTCTGAATCCTATGGCTGGGCTTGAAAGACACTAAACGTCTAATTCTATACTACTAACTGACTCTAGTCACAAAATTACCACCACTGTGCCATAAGGAGTTTGTGTTTAATTTAATAAAATAAACCTTGCAACCTTTTATTGCAAAGTGTGGCCCTACAATGATTAAATTGTTTACATATAATGTACACTGAACAGGTGGTCATTATTAAATAAATACACAATCTGAATCTATTGTTGCAGTGCCCTAAGGAGCAGTTTTGAGTCAGTCAAAGCAATCACTTACATTAGTAGTAAAATATTCTCAGATTCATAGAGACAGCCACACATTATGCAGTAACTGTTTTGCAGATCAGTGAAGGCAGCAGTTTACATATTCATGAAATGAATAGTTTGCACATACATTTAATACTGTTCATTAAGCCATAAAAGCAAAGGCCAGTGTGCAATGACTAATACAAACACAATATTAAGTCTGATGTTTCACTTGATATTTTTGACAATATGCTGATTTATTTGCAGGGTTTAGTTGTATTTCAGATCAGTAAAGTATGAAAATAAATCTAGAAGTTTCACCAATTATTTATTCATCAGGACAAGTTCATACAGCATTGACAAAACTGAAAATAAATTGAGGTAGCAGAAGAAATGGATGAAACCAGCTGAGCCAACTCCATGGGTGAACAACATGGAGACAGTAGTTGAACTGGACAAAATCAAAATATGCATTCATTTGCAGGACTTGAATTAGGCAATTCTAAGACAATAGCACCCATTAAAGACAATTGAGAAAGTTGTTTTCTTGCTGTCTACAGTTAAATATTTCTTGGTACTTGATGCTAATAATTCTACAATAATTTCATCAGTGTTTAACTAGAGTTTGGAATTCACATGCCAAGAAATGTTCTACAGTGAGGATGACCACGAGAAGAAAAAAAAATGGCTTTCCTTTCAACTGCACATTCAAAGGTGCAGTTCATTTTTCACAAGTTTTTTTATTTAAATCCAGTGAAGTAGTAGTACCTGATTGTATGTGTAACAAGATGCTAGACAGAATACATGAAGTACACTTGGGAGTAGTAATGTGTAAAGAGAGAACATGAGTCAGAATCTTTTGGTTTGGTATAGCTCAACAAACTAAAGCGATATTGAGCACTGTCAGATTTACGTTTTGTAAAAAAATGCTAAAGAAGAAATGCTTCCTCATGAGATAAACTAGCCATAGGGCAAAGTAACTATAGATTCATTTCAATTTATAGACTTGTAATTTAACTTACTTGTGTTAAATACTACGCAAAATATCATGAGGTCATAATTCTTTGCAATAATTCATCACATTCATTCCCTGTGCTTTTTAAATGTTTTCATGCCATGGGTTTCTGAAATTACCTGCAATTTGCAAATCAGAAATGTCATACTTTTTTACAAGAGTGGGAATTCATTGATGTAATAACATGTCTAAGATATCCATAATCAAATTGATAAGTAGATGGAGCTATTTAGACTATCGCAAATATTACGGAAAGTTTTGTTGCTAGTTTACAAGATTGTTACTTCACATTGCTTGAATACAGAAACATAGAATGTGAATCATCACCTTCTCAACTACTGATGTGGAGGAAAATGAAGACTGTCCTGAGGATTCATTAGCACCTATGTGGTGTGGAAATCTTTTACCTCTAGCAGCCTACACACATATTGAATTCCACATTATTTTCTGAAAAAAATATTTATTTTTATTTCTTTGATATTTGTTTACTGGGAAAGTCTGACTGGTGTCTGAGGAACCCATTTTCAGCAGAGACCCGCGAAGAGAATCTCCAAAAAAATACATAAATAGTAACATCAGTCATAGATAAGGTATAATAATGAAATATATATCAATTAGTTAAGATAAAAGAAAAAATGTCAGTTGATTAATGTAAAAAAAAAAAAAAAACAGAAGGGAAACATTATCGCAAAAATGTATTATTTGTAGGAAAGAACAGTAAGATAGTATAGTTTAATGGTGCCATAAAAGGGAATAGATGTGGTAAGAAAATGTTGAAAGTAGAAGGGGGAAGAGTTGTTTAAGGGAGAAGGAGCAGTAAAAAGAAAGGTAGGTAAAGTTAAAGTGATAGGATATAATACTAAATGGATTAGAGCAGGAACAGATCCATGCTTTGCTTAATTCTTTTAAGGCACATCTAAATGAGAGAAATTTGGCATTTGCTCTATTTGTGGGAAGATCATTCCAGGCTTTGGCAATGGAATAAGAGTAGAGGCATTTTCTTGACTTTTTCTTGGGTTTATATACTGACAGAAATTGTTTGCCTTTCGATTTTTGAGATCTGGTGTGGAGATAGCTAGAGAGAACAGAAGTTAGAGCAGGGCAGGCAATGGGCTTAGTAGATGATGTGGTCAGTTGAGTCATATGAAATTAAGCCATTGTGATAGCTCGAGCCATTGTAATGCTTGAAGTGAAATTCAGTGGTGAGTAGAGTAGGTAGAGTTTGTAGCGGATTTTGCTATTTTGTTATAGCAAGCTTCAAGTTTTGATGAGGGAGGTCTGGGGATTAATAAGATTATTAGCACCATACTAGAGGGAGGGTAATAAATAGGTGTTAGCAAGAATGATTCTAGTAGACTGATTAAGAAAATATGAATGCCTGTAGCAGGGGTGTTCAACCTTCTCACTTGCAGGGGCCGCATTGAGTCAACAGAAATTGTCTTGGGGCTTATCATTCCAGGCTTTGGCAATGGAATAAGAGTAGAGGCATTTTCTTGGGTTTATATACTGACAGAAATTGTTTGTCTTTATATTTTTGAGATCTGGTGAGGAGATAGCTAGAGAGAACAGAAGTTAGAGCAGGGCAGGCAATGGGCTTAGTAGATGATGTGGGCAGTTAAGAGTCGTATGAAATTAAGCCATTGTGATAGCTTGAGCCATTGTAATGCTTGAAGTAAAATGCAGTGGTGAGTAGAGTAGGCAGAGTTTGTAGCGAATTTTGCTATTTTGTTATAGCAGGCTTCAAGTTTTGATAAGAGGGAGGTCTGGAGATTAGTAAGATTATTAGCACCATACTAGAGGGAGGGTAATAAATAGGTGTCAGCAAGAATGATTCTAGTAGACTGATTAAGAAAATATGAATGCCTGTAGCAGAGGTGTCCAACCTTCTCACTTGCAGGGGCCGCATTGAATCAACAGAAATTGTCTTGGGGCCGCATGTAAAATATATCATATAGTTAACTGCATCGCTGTCGCGGGCGACCAAAGTCGACCTCCTGGCTGTATTGTAGGTGAGAATCAAAAAAAGAAATTTAAGCACCACAAAGTCCAGCCGCCAACCCAACAAGATGACTCACAGCGGTATAAACAGCAGGGTTTATTGGAATAGGCAAAATAAATACAGAACTGTTAGACTAAGCATTAAAAGATGCTTTCGCCAAACACATAGGCATCATCAGAGTCTTAATATACAACAATGTGCACCATCTTAAATACCCTACCTCACAATACTATAGGTTGAAGCAAACCCCTCCCACCCTAAATAGTTTTATTCCTTGTTAAATAAAAAACTTGTCTATAGCAAATATTTCTTAATTTAAAAACTCATCCATACCTCAAATTTTATTACAATTAACAAACACTACAACAGTTACATCCATTACTCTAAAACCTATTAAATTCATAAGTTCATAATAACACATTTTATCACTAATAATATTTTAATTAATCAAAGTAGTTTTTTGATAAAAAATGTATATTAATAAAAGTGTGTAAAAAATTATAAAAAATGTGTAAAAAATAATAAATAATAATATTGGTAGTAATTTTCAATAAATCAGATTTTTCCAATTAAGTTGTGACCAATACCTATAACAACTGGGATCTTAGCCTTAAAATTGGCTTGATGGAGATGTAGTCGTTGAGCCCTGGCGGTCTACAGGCATCTAACCTAATCTGCCACTCAGTTTCTAGGGCACCAACCTTGTTATCCACATCACCCCCATCCCCTAAATCAATCACACGGCCTATAACAAAAAACAAAAACTTTTTAAAAAACTTGCATTTTGTGGTGTGTATATAAAGTGCATTGTGCAAATCCTTGTTTTTAATGGACCTAAGGTGTTCTGAAATCCGGTCCCGAAGCCTCCTAATAGTTTTACCTACATAGTAGGAATTACAAGAAGAACAAGAGGCTAGGTACACAATATTTTTAGTGCAACAATTGCACTGTCCCGGACATTTAATAGAGTATTTATATCCTTCTACACACACGTATGAACCTTCGTATACAAATCTACACATTCTACAAAAACCACATTTCCTCATATTTGACCTATAATTTCTTAATTTGCTCTTTTCTAAAATATCCTTCATATTCTCACCTCTACTAAAGACTACATTTGGACTATTCCCCAAAATCTTTTTAACCTCTTCACTTAAGGAAAAGTTCCAAACTTCCTTCACTGTTTTTATTAAAGCTGGTGTCATCTCACTGAATTTCACCACCAACCGTAAAATCTCATTTTGTTCTTCTTTACTATTCTCTGAAACTTCCCTAGTGTTCAGTCCACCCTTAAGAATCGGAGCATATCTATCATTTCTCTTCCTATTAATGTCTCTTTTAACACTTAATAACAGTTTTAAGGGGTACCCCCTATCAATAAACATCCCAATTAGTTTAAACATTTCTTCTCTATAGTCATCATCTTGACTGACTAACCTAGATGTCCTAACCATTTGGGCTTTAATCAGTCCCTTCCGCTGGTGAAATGGATGGTAGCTATTGAAGTGCAAAAGGGAGTTGGAATAATTTTCTTTTCTAAAGATGTTGCTCGTAAAGCCCCCCTCCCCCTTACAAATCAACAAGTCCAAATAAGAAATACTCTCCTCCTTCCATGTAAAAGTGAAATTCAAAAAGTTGGTAGTTTTTCCCAAGTAATCCACAAATTCTTTTGCTGAATCTTGGTCACCTTTCCATAGAATCAAAATATCGTCCAAAAACCTGTTATACATCAAAATTCTTTCTAAATGGTTTTTGGACGCAAATGTTCCTCTCCCACGTCAATAGAACCGCGTTAGCAAATAAGGGGGCACATTTGGCCCCCATTGCTACCCCTGACACCTGCTGGAAAAGATCACCTTCAAAATTCAGGAAGTTGTTCCTCAACACTACTTCCATCATGCCTATTAGGAAGTTAGTTTTCTGGCCACTAAACAACCCACTTTTAACTATGGCTTCAGAAAATAACTCAAGACCTTGTTCCTGCGGAATAACCGAAAACAAATTGACCACATCTATGGTCAAAAAACCAAACTCTTCTTCAACACTTCCTAAGTCTTTAAACCTTTTCAAACAGTGCCATGAATCTTTTATAATATGATCGACATCATCAAATATAGTTTTTAATGAAATGTCTATAAAGGCAGCAATGGGTTCCGTTTTGGATCCCCTTGCACTAACAATAGGCCTATATTCCAAATGGTCCACACCCTTGTGGGTCTTGGGGATACCAAACAATGTCGGTGTTTTTGGAAATTTAACCGTCAAAAAGTTAAATTCGCTCTCATTAACTGAGCCCTGACAAAGGGCATCTCGTAAGAAGACATCAATCTTCATATAAGCCCTGTTAATCTCATTCCGTGACACAATTTTATATGTTTCATCTCTGTTTAACAATGAAGTAATGTCAGAAATATAGTCTATGTTGGTCGTTATCACCGTGCCCCCTCCATTATCAGGCTTCATAAATCTGTATAACCCAGATTTTTTCAACGTGTCCAACAATTCTCTTTCTTTCTTTGTTAAATTATCATCTAACACTTTAACATTTTTTAACATTTCTCTCGTGTGAGCCTCAACTATTTTCTCAAAACATACCACATCTTTATGAAGTGGAGGCATAAAAGCACTTTTCCTTTTTAATTTGTTATTGTCTTGGCTAACACAACCAACCTGACTTGTCTCACTTTTCCCCTTCCCTGCAAAATACATTTTCAGGTGCATCTGCCTAACAAACATTTTTATTTCCACCAATGTTTTAACAGTGTCAGGTCTAAACTTTGGAACAAATTTTACCCCTTTCGAAAATAAGTCAAAATAGTCATCATTAACATTTAAATTAGTGTAGTTATAAATGCAATAATCATTTTTACGAAGGACTTTAAAATTATTACCTTCTTTGATAACATATTCATTGTTATCACCATTTTCAAGCACAAAATCTGTTTCATGGATACTTTTTTCATGTAATTCATCTATATTACTCGGTGAATCAATCCACCTATGTTCATTCCCTGAACAGACTGTCACCTCAATGTCCAAGACACTTAAATAAACATTGTTGTTCTTAAGACAACTTTTGTCTTGAACAAAACTTGTACAACCATTCACACTGCCTTGTTCATTATAAGCCAACTCACAAAATCTGATCTCAGCAGAACTACCAACATCCATTGTTTCATTTTCGACTAAAAAGTCACCCCCCAGGGAGTCCACCTTCACTAATATCTCCCTCTCCTGTTGCTTCTTCCACTGTAATTTTCTTGGTGTTCCCTCTGGTACATCTCCCTGTTGCGCAGCCTCTCTGACCGTCGGGGCTGTTCTTCCATTTCTAAAAAATCATTTGGCCTATCAGACCCTTCATCAAAATCATTGACATCGTTAAAAACATAAACACCATTATTTGCTTCATCCCCCATACGTTCACTTTCCTCACTATTATTAAATTCAAGCCCCCTGTGTTTAATCCCGGGTGGGTATGCACATTTACATTTATAGTCAAAACTGTCCCTCTTAAGTTTCCTTTCCTTAGTCTCAGAACTTTTTAAACATACATTTCAATATTTTTAATTGCCTTATCAAAGTTACTTTTGTAGTGTTCAAACATTAAGTCTGTAGTAATACTCACATACAGTAGTTTGATTTCACTTTTAATTTCGTTCAGCTTAAGCTCATTGTTCTTTAAAATAATGTCCAACATTTCCAAGCCTGTTCGATCAAACAAGCTCACAAGTTCTTTAAAGGCCTCCGACCCTT
Organism: Protopterus annectens; assembly: GCF_019279795.1. Taxonomy (NCBI): domain Eukaryota; kingdom Metazoa; phylum Chordata; order Ceratodontiformes; family Protopteridae; genus Protopterus; species Protopterus annectens. The sequence goes on from NC_056731.1 coordinate 1,348,158,966, forward strand.
CTTCAACACCCATCGGTCTTTTCCAAATTCGTAATCCCTTTGGCACCTGCTTCAAACCCCTGGAATCACACAAGAACTTCGAATCCATCTGGATAGCACGATATTTCTTACACAGTTTCTCGTAATTTAAAATCTGCTCCCTCAGACAAGGTCTCGCCCGCTCGCTCCTTGCAACAATGTCTGGGATAAACGGTTCGTTGAACCAGGAAGAAATGTCGAAGCCATTGTTCTGCTCTTTCCCCTTCGGGTCCTCAGCATCACCTCCTTGATGTAGGTTCCCCCCTTGGGAACTAGTCGCTCTAGCATACGATCTTCCCCTGGTCGGTTGGGCGCATGGAATTGACCCAACAGGAGAGTGTAAGGTAAAACATCGAACCTCCGAGTCAGTTGGGCTCACCGGTTCAGTCAAACTCTCTCTCCTATGATTCCTGCCACTGTTAACAACTCCGTTAACAGACTCCACCTCGTAAGCTTGTATCAGCCTGTTAACAACCACCGCTAACTCCTTTAAAACAGCCTGCATGTTCAACCGCTGAACGCTGGTATAGGCAACTGTCCCAATGGTTTGTAAACGAATCAAAGTGAAAAACACTGACACCCACCAGGGCAGAATCAAAAAAAGAAATTTAAGCACCACAAAGTCCAGCCGCCAACCCAACAAGATGACTCACAGCGGTATAAACAGCAGGGTTTATTGGAATAGGCAAAATAAATACAGAACTGTTAGACTAAGCATTAAAAGATGCTTTCGCCAAACACATAGGCATCATCAGAGTCTTAATATACAACAATGTGCACCATCTTAAATACCCTACCTCACAATACTATAGGTTGAAGCAAACCCCTCCCACCTCAACGACTACATCTCCATCAAGCCAATTTTAAGGCTAAGATCCCAGTTGTTATAGGTATTGGTCACAACTTAATTGGAAAAATCTGATTTATTGAAAATTACTACCAATATTATTATTTATTATTTTTTACACATTTTTTATAATTTTTTACACACTTTTATTAATATATATTTTTTATCAAAAAACTACTTTGATTAATTAAAATATTATTAGTGATAAAATGTGTTATTATGAACTTATGAATTTAATAGGTTTTAGAGTAATGGATGTAACTGTTGTAGTGTTTGTTAATTGTAATAAAATTTGAGGTATGGATGAGTTTTTAAATTAAGAAATATTTGCTATAGACAAGTTTTTTATTTAACAAGGAATAAAACTATTTAGGGTGGGAGGGGTTTGCTTCAACCTATAGTATTGTGAGGTAGGGTATTTAAGATGGTGCACATTGTTGTATATTAAGACTCTGATGATGCCTATGTGTTTGGCGAAAGCATCTTTTAATGCTTAGTCTAACAGTTCTGTATTTATTTTGCCTATTCCAATAAACCCTGCTGTTTATACCGCTGTGAGTCATCTTGTTGGGTTGGCGGCTGGACTTTGTGGTGCTTAAATTTCCTTTTTTGATTCTGCCCTGGTGGGTGTCAGTGTTTTTCACTTTGTATTGTAGGTGAATTTGAACAATGAATAAATGTAATAAATGCATAATATTTGCCCTAAAATTCAATATATCATTCTAATTCATAAAATAACAGTTAACTCTAACATCTTAGTTTCTTTAACATCTTAGTTTATTTGTAAAAAAAAAAATTAACAGGTACGAACCCTTCAATTTGTATGAGATCATACCTGTGATTTTGCTGGTTTCGTAAAGATGTCCATGTCTTCCATCATGTCCTTAATGCCCATATGTTGTCCAAAGCACTCATGTATTCTTCTGTTTCTAGCATTGGAATCTGTCCCTGAAATTATTCAAGTCATGCTACATCTGGCCAGGCTGGTCTGAAGATGAAAGAAGGTTCATGAGTGGTATTCTTAAACTGAGCACACCTTTGGAAAGGCACATTTCTAGCTTTGGAATCTGTCCCTGAAATATGGCACTGGCAATATTTCTTGCTTTTGCACTGCTGTCTGAAGATGAAAGAAGTTTCATCAGTGGTATTCTCAAACTGAGCACCCCTTTGGAAAGGCACATTTCTAGCTTTGGAATCTGTCCCTGAAATATGGCACTGGCAATATTTCTTGCTTTTGCACTGCTGTCTGGTCAGGCTGGTCTGAAGATGAAAGAAGGTTAATCAGTGGTATTCTCAAACTGAGCACCCCTTTGGAAAGGCAAATTTCTAGCTTTGGAATCTGTCCCTGAAATATGGCACTGGCAATATTTCTTGCTTTTGCACTGCTGGCTGGTCTGAAGATGAAAGAAGGTTCTTCAGTGGTATTCTCAAACTGAGTATCCCATTGGAAAGGCAGATTTCTAGCTTTGGAATCTGTCCCGGAAATATGGCACTGGCAACATTTCTTGCTTTTGCACTGCTGTCTGGTCAGGCTGGTCTGAAGATGAAAGAAGGTTCATCAGTGGTATTCTCAAACTGAGCACCCCTTTGGAAAGGCACATTTCTAGCTTTGGAATTTGTCCATGAAATATGGAACTGGCAACATTTCTTGCTTTTGCACTACTGTCTGGTCAGGCTGGTCTGTGATGAAAGAGGGTTCATCAGTGGTATTCTCAAACTGAGCACCCCTTTGGAAAGGCACATTTCTAGCTTTGGAATCTGTCCCTGAAATATGGCACTGGCAACATTTCTTGCTTTTGCACTGCTGTCTGGTCAGGCTGGTCTGAAGATGAAAGAAGGTTCATCAGTGGTATTCTCAAACTGAGCACCCCTTTGGAAAGGCAAATTTCTAGCTTTGGAATCTGTCCCTGAAATATGGCACTGGCAATATTTCTTGCTTTTGCACTGCTGGCTGGTCTGAAGATGAAAGAAGGTTCTTCAGTGGTATTCTCAAACTGAGCACCCCATTGGAAAGGCACATTTCTAGCTTTGGAATCTGTCCCTGAAATATGGCACTGGCAACATTTCTTGCTTTTGCACTGCTGTCTGGTCAGGCTGGTCTGAAGATGAAAGAAGGTTAATCAGTGTTGATGCACAGCTTGCAGGAATGATGAGACTTTTACTTCTTAAAAAATTAACAATTTGTATTTTTACATTTGTTTCACTGACTAACAGATGGTAGAACACATTTAACTTTGGTTCACCCACTTACTTTGGAGCCACAAAGAACATGATAATTTGCAACAACACACTCCAATTTCACAAGGTAATCTCATGCCTGCTTTTTTGCAGTTGCCTCTCCAATATGCATGAGTGCACATTTCAGCTGACGACTTGTACAGATCTACTCAATGAGGCATAGCATCATCAGATAATACCTTTTTGTATTTCTTCCTTAGATTACTATAAGTCTCCAACTTGAGGTGTTTCCCAATGTTTGCTGAAAATTTGGAAGGGTTCTTCCAGTGTTTGTTACTTTTCTCAAATTTCAACAAATAATTGACTTTATTAGTAGTGGCAATGTTTATTCATGAAACCTGTTCACAAGGGTGCAGCCAGGCACAGACCTTCGCAGAATTCAAATGTATTGGTCCTAGTTTTTGTTAAAGTGTCCATATCAGGAGGTTCAGGCTGTCACGTCAGGATTGTTCTTTTGTGTAGTAGACAAACATTATGAGCATAACCTTTTTAATGTGAACACTGAGCTTGTCTTTTTGATACCAGTGCATCTATATCGGTTTTGATAGAGGTGGTGGTGATGCGAAGAGTATTTTCAAGATACTCATCTGAAATTTTCATTCTGATTTTATTTTTGTATACTTCATATGAGAAAACAATTGCTTGCAAATGTACATACTCCCCAACAGAGATGTCATGAACAGGTGTTCGTGAAGTGACTGATATTTTTCTTTAGGTAGGTACAAGTTATAAAAGTCCAATAAAGACACTTGCAGAAACTTTTCTTTAAGTTGCATATCTGACTGCAGTTATATGCATTCCAGTTGGAGGTTTGCAGGCAACATGTTGATGTCAACTGAGAATGGAGTAGCAAATATACTGAATTGTTGGCATTTTCTAAAATCTTGAAATCTACTCTCAAAGTCCTGTAATAAACTATTAAGTAATGCTGCATATTTTTCAGTATTTACATGGCTTTGCTCTGACAGTGTTTCAAAGTGAATGAAGGTGTTGTTCTTAATCTGACAGTGCCATAATTTCAGTTTCACTTCAAATGCCGTCACTGTTTGAAACATGTAATTTATTAATAGATTTTCACCTTGGATGCACAGGTTCAGGTTGTTTAAATGAGCAGTGATGTGTAATAAGAAGGCTAAATCAGCCAGCCAGTTTGCATTTTCCAATTCGGGTACAGGCTTTCCTTTTGACTCCATAAAGGACTTGATTTCATTTCTTAAATCATAGCAATGTTTCAGCATTTTTCCACAACTTAACCATCTCACTGCAGTAAAGTACACAATGGGCAGGATTCACGAAGGCTTGCACGGAGTGTAGGATACGTGCAACACTCCATGCAAGCCTCGCGATCCAGGAACAGCCCAAACTCCGTGTTAGAGACCAGCTAAAACGTCTCTTACACGGACCGGGCGTGGACATGCTAAATACCTCACTTGCAGCTGAAAGGTATGCAAATGAGGTATATTAGTGATCCACGAAGCAGAAACCAGTCCGTGTAAGAGACGTTTTAGCTGCAGAAATGTACTCAGTTGACAACTGAGTACGTTTCTGCAAATTCCACAACAGAGCCATGTCAGCTCCAAAAAAAGGGTGCATATGACTCAGGCAGCATGCCAATGGCCAAGTATGTGGCCATTGGCAATATAACCCGATGCCAAAATATTAAAAATATAATTTTTTTTTAAACCCAGCGCAGCCCCGCGCAAATGGGCTGCGCTGTATAAAACATGAAAATGAAGGTTATAAACCCACAAATGTGTGTTTCATGCAATACATGGAATGACAATGCAGGGACCAGCAGACCAAAAACAACATGGCCACCGTGTAGTGGTTGCTAAGGGGGGAAGCTGAGTCTAAGACATGTAATTAAGCATTAGTAGGCAATCTCATGTAAATGAGGGTTAGGATACTGAATCCTACAGTCACATAGCAAATGAGCACAGTCTGAGTAGTGTAAGAGATACATAAGGGGGAGGAATAGAGTAGGAGATAGGTGACATCACAGGGGGGAATGGTAGAAAGAAATGCAGTTCATTGGAGGCCAGTGTAACATGACAGATGACAGACACAGATCATGGAAAGAGGTGTGCCACTAGATAAGTCATGGAAAGTCAAGAAATGGAAGGTGTACACTGTTACTTACACCAAAGTTTCTTGCTGGGCGTGCATGCGCACGTGTGCGCACCATGAAGCGTGAGTAGGGCAGTGTGCGCATGTGTAAGGCAGACTGAGCATGTGGGAGCGTGTTGGGAGATGTTTAACACTGTTTGCGCGGGTGTGCCCACGTGTTGGACAGGCTAAGCATGTTGGAGGCTGTTGGCAGACGTGTAACAGTGTTTGCACGGGTGTACGCACGTTTTAACCCAAATAAGTAGATTCTGAACCATGTAAGCACATGTGCGCGTGTAAGCCACTGTGAGCGTGTTTCTGATAGTATGCACGTTGCTCCCCCCTGAGGAAAAAGGAAGCAACAGAATTAATAGGAAGCTAGCAGGGATAACTGCTGAAGCTAGCAGGTGAAAACAATTAGAAGCAGGCAATTACACAGGCAGAATAGTAGCCCAACCCAGCACTTAAAACTCTGCAAACAGTAGTGCAGGATGTTTCCCTTAAGAGACACTGCAAGACAGGAGTAAGCTAATAGAAGTGAAAACTGAAAAAGCTGAACTCAGAGCAGAAATGTTAGGGGCTGCCATAGCTGTCATAATGAGACATAGGCGACTTGCTGAGGGTGGTGACAATGCAGATGGTGCCAGACAACCCACAGTGAGGAGACAGAGAAGAGTGTACAGGCCCAGGGTCACCTACCACGGGTTACATGAGCTGGAGATAGTAGAGCGCTACAGAGTGGACAGAGAGCTCCTGCAGCAAATTGTTGAGCTGTGCAGGCCACGCCTCACACACAGAACCAACAGAGGGGAACCCATCCCAGTGGAAACCAAGGTATGTGTTGGCCTAAGAATACTAGCAACAGGTACCTTCCAGAGACCAACTGGCGATATGATGGGGATATCACAGGCATCAGCCTCCAGGGTACTGCACCAGTTCCTGTATGCCATGTCAGCACATGTCGGTGATCATGTATATTTCCCCAATGCCCGTGAGGTATTGGCCAGCAATATGCATCTCTTCCAGCAAATAGCGGAATACCCTGAGGTAGTGGGTGCAATAGACTGCACGCACATATGCATCAAAGCACCAGCCGGTGAGCGGGGTATGGCCTACATTAACCGCAAGGGCTTCCCCTCCATCAACTGCCAGGTCGTGTGTGATGCCCAGGGCATAATAATGAATGTGTGTGCTGGCTGCCCTGGGAGTTACCACGATTCCCACATCTGGCATTTGACGCAGCTGTACCAGACATTTGCCAATGGGGACATCCCACACGGACACCTAGTGGGGGATGCAGGTTATGCACTGGAGCCGTGGCTGATGACACCCATCAGAAATGCACACACACCTGAATAAGAACGCCATAATGAGGCATACGCACAAACACGTAATGTAATAGAGCATGTGTTTGGGCTGCTCAAGTCACGGTTCCGGTGTCTGGACACATCTGGTGGAGCCTTGCAGTACACACCAACTACATGTACCCAAATTGTCATGGTATGTGCTATGCTACATAATATGATCTTGCAAAAACAGCTGCAGCAGGACCAGCATAGGGCCGGGCCAAACAGTCCCCCACCATTGCCAAGGCCATCACAGGCAGAGTGTGACTTGGAGGAGGAACAACCTGAGCCTTCCCCAGTAGGCAGAAGGAGGCGTGCCCAGTATGCCCTGGCCTTGGCAAAGAGGCAACGCATAGCACATACACTGGCTCAGTAGGAACCCTGGGAATGATACCCCTCTGACTCACTCAAATAATAACATGGATGCCTAAAATGACATGACCTGCTCACAAACATGTACAGGGAAGTGTAATATGCGCATCCGATAGAGGCAGTCCTGCAGCACCACCTGAGGCATGAATGCCATGTGTTAAGTAATGTAACACCATGTACTATATGCACACATGTGCACCCTGACTAACATCCACCATCACCAAGCATGAAGCCACAAAATGATCATGGGATGATCAAGTGCAATAACTGGCTGAAGTAATGCAATTAGTCAAAGGGGAGCCAATGTGTTTCAGGCTGGGAGGACATGCAGAGCATGACATGATGCACCACCTGCTAGGGGTGGCGTGCACCTATCATGCCATGCCCCATGGATACTGGCAAAGGCTGTCAGTACCCACAGCATGCCCTGAATAGGTAAGTCTCAAAACACAAACCCACCTTCATAGGTTCTACAAGGGATAGGAACCTAGATGTAATGCTACCCAATGACAGATGTATAAACAGCAAGATGCGTGCAGTGTAAACGCACACAGTATGGAGAATGTAGATACCAGTCCTGTAATAGAGAACTGGGTCAAGGCTCACATCAGCACCCTAACACTACCAGGTCACACCTCATACTGTGTTGTACAGCCGCAAAACATGGAACAAGCTACAAAAGGAGGGTGACTAGCAAGAAATGGCAAGGATAACCACACCCCCATGTTGGTACCACAACAAGAAGCAGCATGGATTAGCCATGGTCAAATACCAATGGCTAAAACTACCTCCCAGTATATAGCCTGCTGCAGACTACTGTCCTAATACCAGGAACTGCACCTGGCCTATGTTGGAATACATGAATATATCAAGCCCCCCAAACCACATTATATTGCTTGACTGAAAATACCCAGACATACACCGGGAGCATTATACTAGCACCAACACAGTAGGAGAAAATTACCCAGATTCCATAAACCAAAATGCCCAGGAACAATGTACCACTCCCACAAGAGGGGTAAGCATACTGGATGTGATAATCAGCAACATGTGTACTGGATGGCAAGATGAGAAGTGTACCCCTCACTGGTAAGACCAGACCATAGAGTAACCACACTGGATATACACATCCTGACCCCAGTCCCTGGCCAGAATACCACAGTGAAAAACATGTGTAAAGCATAGGTTGCAGCCCTCAAAACCAATGTTGAATCCACAAAAGGCCCTGTGCAAGTGCAGAATATGGGACACACCACAGAACATGTTATACAGGCATTCCATGAACACAGCCAGGAATGCTTGGAGTATGCAATCACAAATAACAACAACACACAATGCCATACACGCAGGCATCTGGCATGCTGGACTCCAGCCATTACCAAACCATGCAAGAGAATGAGGAAGCTACCACATGATAGAGCAAACATAAAAAGGGAAGTAATCACTGACCAATAGTATGGCAATAACATATGTCCACACATACAATCCACTAAGTCCAGCCACAACAAGTAGAATCTGTGAATCCAGAGGCAATGTGACACCAGTCGCAAGTACACAGACAACCACAACACCCCCCAATAAATACAAATATATGTGATAGATGCATCCATGTATCCAAACCAGAGGTTGAGCTCCACCAACTCAGTACTGTCAAAACTAGTCAGGAGGAGAAGGTAACCACATACACCACAAACCCAGTCCCACATAGACCTACCACAACTGTAAACCAAACACATAAACACAGACAAATATTCCCAGAGGCCTTAATTACAAACACACCACATCAACAGAAGCCTCCAAAGCAGATCACAAGCAACCACAACCTTCAAGCATAGTACATGCAACAAATAGTACGCAAAGCTGGTGTGCCAAACAGTCACAGGCCAGAAGGAGAAACAACATGCCTGATACAGTTGTAATAGGTGTCTGTATAGGCAGACACACTGCTGTCCCACTCACCAGACTGAACAAGGGAAAGGGTAGAGTAAGCTGCCTGTAGGCTGCCACAAAATGCCACATAACACAAGTACGCAGGTCACCCCAAAGCAAGCAGAAATATGATGCACTCAATGTCCATGCTGGTGTGAATTACCTGAGATGTACCTCCCTGGTCAACATCAAAAGAGACATGGATGGTCCCTCTGAGTATGTACCCCAGGGCAGTATGACACTGGCTGTGTGCAGCATCCAACCCTCACCAAGAATGATGCCACAGTACAAACACAGAATGCTCATGTTTAACAGCTGGCACAGTTACAGCTGTCAGTCCAAGAGGGTCTAATGTCTGTCTGCTTGAGATGTCAAGCATGACAAGCCATGCTGCTGTTCCAGGGATGGCTTGCAGCTGTTACCCGTGTGCATCTGGATACTGGATAAGGCCTTTGCCCTCCATAGAGCCGTATGTAGGCAAGGCCAAAAGACTACCCACCACCCTAGAAAACATAAGTGGTAGGAAACATAAGGGTAATGCTGACCAATGCCAGATGTGTAAACTGCAATATGCATGCCCCTGAGGCACTTCCCATTATGGAGAACATCGATGTCTGTGCAGTGACAGAAGCCTGCTGCAAGCCTAGTGATAGCACACCAGCACTACTAGGTTATACCACATATCATGTGTTATGGCCCCAACACCTGCACCAAAACATCAAAGGAGGGGAGTATCCATATGCAGCACAGACACCCATATTGCCAGGTAACTGACAATGCACAAAGCAGCGGAGACCACCCATGTGCACATAACTGTAGTCAAAACTGCTGTACAGTCTGTAGCATGCGACAGACCACACTCTCACACACAAGAACTCCACCCAGACATCCGAAGACACTGGACAGTATGAATGTCCCACCAAATACCAGACAAGGTACACACAAATTACCACATAGGTGTCAAACCATTATGTATGCAAGGAGTAATCAGGGACCTAGGGACACAGGTCGACATTAATCTGTCATGTGACACCCACAATGCCAATGTGGCTATGAAGATTGTTGATATTGGACACCGTATCATGAAAGGATTCACATCAACATCAACAGAGGTCACTGTGCCGCTGTACTGTTCCCTTATCAGACCCATAATCTAGTACAATGACTTATATGGGATGTACCGTACGTGACACCTGCAGCGGTTCGAAAGACCTCATAGTTACCCCACCAACAGGATAAAGGGTGTGAAATATATGTCATATGCTGCCTGGCTGTAGACACCCCAGCTGACTGCAGTCACACACTGCCTACACAGAGGCATTGTATGTCTGTTGTACAAGGCCATGTCCAACACAGGAGTAATGGACATGCTCCACCACAGGAAATCAAAGCCATTGGAGCTGTGAGAGTCACAGATGTCAGCCTCAACACATAATGAAATAAGATGTGCTGGAGGGACAGATATATAACCCAGAGGCTCCCCACACCCAGAAACAGGATCCCAATCCATGGTAGGCAGAGCCCCTCACTGACACCCCTCAACAGGAATATTGCCAAGTGGATGGATGACCGTACATGTATACTGGGGGTCCTCACTGTGTCACGACCAGACAGAGGCACAGTGAAGAACTTCATAAATGGCCATAATTGAACATAGCAAGGGGTGGCGAAAGACGCACACACTCTGGCTAGGCTAACTAATGGCCTAGGGTGTATAGCCTAGTTTGAACCCATGAACCTATGAAGATACAAAATGTACAGGACACTAAGGATAATCACAAGGGTTACCCAACTGATGGTAGGAACCATGTTGGGCATCCACAGATATGCTCCGAATCACACAGATATTACAAACAACATACCAAACACACACACATATTGCTAACATACAACCTGTCAGGTGCAGTGCAAACACCCCCCCCCGAGTGCAAAATACCTATCCCAGTAGACTGATGGTCCCCTGACATTGCAGATGCTGAGGTAACAGCCATCATCTGCAAAGCAGAACACACAGCAGCAAAGGTATGTGATGGTGTCCTGTGCTGAGGCCAACATGGACTCCAAGAATAATGGAATGCCAAATCACACTACTGCCCAATGTCAGCCTTACCACAGGATATGTACCCAAAGAGCAGTGTACAACAACAGTGGTCCATCACAATAAAGGTGTTGCCTGAAAGGATACTACAAACTACCACCCCAGGATCCTGACGAGCTTGTTCTGCACAGCTATGGAAAGGATCAATATGTACCGCAGACAGAAGGCTATTGTGGACCTACTGATACTGGACCCTACACAGTGTGGCTGTCGTAACTGCAGAACCTGCCCCTAAACATGTCTGACCCATTTGAAGCAGTTATTAAGGTCATTTGATGAGGGCAATGTGGTCCACACAGCGTAGCTGGACCGTGCACATGCTTCTAGACAATACCGTACGAGTTCAGTATGGATATGTTCACCAGCTTAAATATATACCCCTATGTCAGTAGAGGGGTTGCAAACCAGACCAAGGACAGAACTGACATGGTCAGACATGCCGCATCCATGTCAGACTACAAAGCAGATATGAGTGACATCCCACAAGGCCTGGTCTTGGCCCCCCCCATTCTGTCTATATGTCCCATAGGTATAGGCCAACATGGAAGGACTGTGACTGAACATGTATGCAGAGGAGTACAAACAGCCCACCATATCCGACCCCCAGCTGACACAAGCAACCCACAAAAGGGCCATCTACAAACAGACAACTTTAGCCATAGCCATGTCAGCAAGCTAATTGCAGAACTGTGTATAGACAACCACCGTGGATATACAGTAAGTGCCCACAAATTACCACACAGGTGTTAACCCATGAGGTACCTAACATGTAATGTGAGACCTGGGTACAAAATGTGATAGATATCCTGCACTGGACAAACATGTGGCTGTAGTGTTTGCAGAAACATGTACCATATACCCACCCAAACATGAAGGTTGGCAGATGTAGATAAGGGGAACTCACTGTGGCTCTGCAGTCATCCTCCATCAGCGTCACAACTGACTACAATAGCCCCTGTGGGATATACTGCAGCAGACACCTCCATCAACTGTAAAGTCCACAAAAGTACCCCACCAGGGGTAGCAAAGAGCATGAACAGATGCCATGTGTTGCCTGAGTAAACAAACTGCAGCCCCACACACTGCCATCCTTCCCAGCTACAGGAAAGCTGTGCCTGATGTATGAAGCCATGTCCAACCTGGAATGAATGAACATGTTGCACCTTGTACAATCTGAATGGCAGTGAGCTATGCACATGAGAGACCTGAACCCCAGCACTGACATACATAGGACAAGCTGTACAGAATGATCCATAACACAGAAGGCACCCCCACTCTTCAGTAAACTCCTGGTACAGGTCAGCCAGAGAGTCACATATCGACACCCCTCAAGAGGAATCCTGATGAGTGTATGGGAGATGGTAGGCTAACCCTGGGTATCACTGTTATGTCAGAGGTAGACGGAGGCACAGTATACTAACCATGACATAAGTCATGGCAAACTCCAGTTACAATGTGTGTCGAAGGACAAACACACCCTGTGACTAGCATCAGAAATGGCCTAGGAAACATCGCTAGTGTTTGCCAATGTCCACCCATGTTGTGGAATACACTAGCAATGTTGGACGAGCCTGGTGTAGGTAGTCCATATCTGAACATATTGCAACATGGTCATATGTGCACAACTGGCCCCTACACAGTCTGTTGTGCTCACTATGAAGATGTCAAGCAGTCATAGGACTAAAGCCTAGGATACTGTCCACCACAGTGAAAGTACTGAACCAGTACACTATACGGTACTACAGTATTAGGTCATTATGAAAGTATGTTGAGAACTGTCTGCAAAGTATCCCATGCAATCCCTGCAGGCACAGTATAATCCCTGTTGTGGCAGACACAAAGCAGTTGGCCAGTTAGTACACAACATGACACCCAACACACAACCATAAATGTGAGATATTGTTGAAGTTCACACACACCCAAATATGTGGTGGACTTCAGAGTGCAACATATGGAAAGCTCACACTGGGCATGCTCGCACACTTTGATAAATGAGGCATATGTCAGACAACATGCCATGGAAAGGCTGAACTGGGTATGCCCACACACTTAGGCCATATCTCCATTTAGCAGTTGGCCACACATATCTGGTATTTGTACGTGTCAGTCCAGGAACCAACCACAACACAGCAATCAGCCCAGTGCACACAGTAAATGACTACAGAGACATAAGTGATATAGTGGATCGCCATCATATGCAAACATCTTCCACAGATACACAAGTTGGTCATAGGAACAGGGAATGCTATGGCAATAAAGACCTGCAAACAGTAGAACAGCACAACAAATATTGTGCATCCGACAATTGAACATATGGGTGTAGAGGTCAATACTAGGCTTGTTGCCCTAGGGAATGACAGCTCAGCCAGAATGTGCTTGGCATCTGCATCCCCAGGATAGTAGGCTACTGTGCCACTGTAAAGTAGGTCACAGAAGGCAACATGTGAGGCTAGTGAGCTGTGCCTCTGTCAAGCAGGGGCACCATGGAGGTCCCAGGGATTGAATGTGCTAAGCCACAGACATGTTGTCGGTGTGTGCTGTGAGAGGGTTGCTGAGGATCTCTGACAGTAGGTGTCCATCAATAACAGACTGAGGGGAGCCCTATCTACATTCTCTGGACGATTCCACTGTCAACACTGTGTTGTAACGAGTATGTGTGAATGAAGTGCCGTGCCGGAACTGTTCACAGATGTCCTCCCTCTGTGGGCTACAGCTCTGCAATGTATTAGGTCACTCTGTCTGTTGTACGGCACATATATGGCTGGTGTACAGCTGACAGGTGTCTTGTTGTGGAGCAGTCATGGGTATATGTGGGATAGCATGACCAATGCAAACCGTACACATGCTTATAGAATGCAATTGTCAAGGATTATGCTGAGTGGCCAGTATAGTCCTCCAGCATGGGTCCTCTGAAGTCATCCACCCCAGTCTACACAAGTGTAGAGTCTGCTTGTGCTAAATACAGTTTGTGTGCAGTGACAACCTTCCCTGGGGGTGGAGATGGGATATGGATGTCCAGGAAAAGGTGGGTATGGTCAGATATCAACAATGGTGGTCTACCTCTGGTGTGGAACAGTGAGTACCAACGTTGCAGATGGACAGGTGCAATATGTATTCCCCCATGTGGCTGTGGTGTGTGGTTCTGCCATAGCACATGGACCCACAAATTGTAGTGGCTGTAGGGTAAAGTGGTAGAGGCCTGAGTAGTTCTCACACACAATATGCCTGTACCTGATGTTAACAACTGGAATGGTGTATGTAAACACCTGCATATCCTGGCACTGTTCCCAGGGAAGCTAAGTGTGTGTCCTGGATGTGGGTGTGGTGTTCTGGACTGGTTGTGTTGTGTGTTACAGGACCTGTGGTCCCAAAGCATGGTATAGAACATAACCTGCCAGTGCGATGTGCATATCTGACCCTGACATAGGCGGCTGCAAATGCATATATATGCTATCCCCCACCTGACAGGTAGTACTACATGTACATACCTCTGTAGAAATAAAGATGTCAGCACCCTATAAATACTACAGGTGCAGAACAGATGCCCAGTAATTCGGATAGTGTGCTCTGCTAATGCGTCCCCCTCAAGTGTCATAATATAGTTAGGTAGGTGTTCGAATCTTGCAAATGCTCTGTGTGTGTGTGAGGCTATGAGAGGGAAATGTCCCTTTTGGCAACTGGGAAAACACACTACAGGATACACATTCCTCTTTCTAAACACTGATGATGTCAGCACCCTATAAGTACAGCAGGAGAAGGGAAACCTCCAAGTAATGCGAATAGCGCGCTCTGCTAATGTGTCCGTCTCGAGTGTCATAACATAGTTAGGTAGGGGTTTGAATCCTGTACATGCTCAGTGTGTGTGGAGGGGGTTAGTGTGTGTTCAAGACTGTTTGAAAGAAGTATCCCTTTTGCCTACTAGGAGAATACACTACAGGATGCACATTCCCCTTTCTAAACACTGATGATGTCAGCACCCTATAAGTACAGCAGGAGAAGGGAAACCTCCCAGTAATGCGAATAGTGCGCTCTGCTAATGCGTCCGTCTCTAGTGTCATAACATAGTTAGGTAGGGGTTTGAATCCTGTACTTGCTCTGTGTGTGTGGAGGGGGTTAGTGTGTGTGTTCAAGACTGTTTGAAAGAAGTATCCCTTTTGCCAACTAGGAGAATACACTACAGGATGCACATTCCCCTTTCTAAACACTGATGATGTCAGCACCCTATAAGTACAGCAGGAGATGGGAAACCTCCCAGTAATGTGAATAGCGTGCTCTGCTAATGTGCCCGTCTTGAGTGTCATAACATAGTTAGGTAGGGGTTTGAATCCTGTACATGCTCAGTGTGTGTGGAGGGTGTTAGTGTGTGCTCAAGACTGTTTGAAAGAAGTATCCCTTTTGCCAACTAGGAGAATAGACTACAGGATGCACATTCCCCTGTCTAAGCACGGATGATGTCAGCACCCTATAAGTACAACAGGAGAAGGGAAGTCTCCCAGTAATGCGAATAGCGCGCTCTGCTAATGCATCCGTCTCGAGTGTCATAACATAGGTAGTGGTTTGAATCCTGCAAATGGCAAGTGTGTGTGTTTGGATGAGGGGGGTTAGTGTGTGTGCAATTTTGTGTGAGGGAAATGTCCCTTTTGGCAACTGGGAGAACACACTACAGGATGCACATTCCCCTTTCTAAACACAGATGATGTCAGCACCCTATAAGTACAGCAGGAGAAGGGAAGCCTCCCAGTAATGCGAATAGCACGCTCTGCTAATGCGTCTGTCTCGAGTGTCATAACATAGTTAGGTAGTAGTTTGAATCCTCCGAATGGCAAGTGTGTGTGTTTGGATGAGGTGGGTTAGTGTGTGTGCAATTTTGTGTGAGGGAAATGTCCCTTTTGGCAACTGGGAGAACACACTACAGGATGCACATTCCCCTTTCTAAACACAGATGATGTCAGCACCCTATAAGTACAGCAGGAGAAGAGAAGCCTCCCAGTAATGCGAATAGCGCACTCTGCTTATGCATCTCTCCCGAGTGTCGTAATGTAATTAGGTAGGAGTTTGAAACCTGTAAATGGCATGTGTGTGTGTTTGAATGTGGGGACTCTGTGTGTGCAATTCTATATGAAAAACATGTGCTTTTTTGAAATCAGGGGATCACACTACATGATGCACATTACCCTTTCCAAACAGTGATGATGACAGCACCCTATACATACAGCTTGAGAAGAGACATCTGCCAGTACTCAGAATAGCGCAACCTGCTACAGCATCACTCTCAAGTGCCATAACATATTTAGGTAGGGGTTTGAAACCAGCAAGTGTGTTTGGATGTGGGGGGTTTGTGTGTGTGCATTTCCGTATGAAAAACTTGGTAGTTTTGGCAATCAGGAGATCACACTACCTGATGCACATTACCCTTTCAAAATACTGATGTTGTCAGCACCCTATAAGTACAGCCAGAGAAGAGGAACTATTTAGTAATCCGAATAGTGCGCTTTGCTAATGCATCTCTCTCACGTGTCGTGACCTAGTTAGGTAGGGGAATGAATCCTGCAAATGGCAAGTGTGTGTGTGTGGGGGTAGTAGGGTGTGTGTAAATGCAAGTGTGAGAGAACAGATCGTTTTGGCAAATACTACAATACACCAGATGCTGCATATTCCCCCAGTAAACACAAGGGATGTCACCACACTATCAGCACAGCCAAACAGGGCTAGTTGGCTAGTAATGCCAATAGTGCACTCTGCTACTGAGTCTATTACCATTGTCAGAGTACAGATAGGTATGTTTTGGTAACCCACAACTGCCACGTGTGGTTGTGTCACACAGTATGACCTTGTGTGGGTCTTTGTACATAACAATGCATGCCATTGCCTAAACCAGCAATGGCATTGCACACATGATGTATGTGTTTGACACATACACATAAATACCTGTGACCTGCAGTAGTTACCATGTCTGACACATGCCTTGAGTGGATAAATGGTATTTGCAATGTATACCAATATGACTGTGTCTTACTGTGCAGGGTCCACGCGTATGTGTTTATACAGTGTGGGTGTATATGGTAAAATACCTACAGCAGGGGATACACATCTGGTCTGGGCCATATAGTGTACATGTAGTCGATGTACAGGTGCTGCATGTTCCCACCTGTTGTGGTAGTGGTAACATGTCATTCCACTGCAATTCAGTGACCATATGCTGTGAACCCTTCAACTAGTGTGTTGTAGCTACAGTAATGCTCACGCACAATGTTTGGCTGGATGCAGTCCAGCCATATAAACACAGTTCTTGAGACTGTCATATTGCCAGTGTTGTTATGGAGGATAGGTGGTCTTCCTGTGTATGGAAGGGTTGTGTGTGCCAGGCTATGAACCAGATGGCAGTCCGACACACTGTTAGCTGCACATGATTAGGCCCTGATGCTTTGTGCTGTGCCAACAACCTGGAGGTGTGTGTATCTGTGGTACCTTGGGATACCACCCCCCTGTCCATGTGTGTTACATGTGTAGGGGACGACAGCCATGGTATGGGGCATAACCTGTCAGTGATGGGTAACACCTGTGAGCCATGAATCAGGAATCTGGTACTGCACAGACATTGCAGTTCACCGTGCTGAGGACAGTGTCCGGTGCATGCATCTTCTGGTGTACACTGCTGTTGTTGTGTAGCAGCACTGTTAGTGTCCTAACCTGTGTGATACCCACGGAGGTGGCTATGTAAACCATGTCCTGCAGCATAAGGCAGTATGTGTGTACCAAGGAGCTTTGCCATTATACATCGGGCCATGGGTGTCACGTGCAAGATTACCCTTGCACATCATTGTGGCTTTCCTAGCATGTAAGCACACGTTGACAGCCAGCGGATACTCTATGAATGACAGTGGAGACTGAGCATAATGTAGACATACAACACTCTTCCCACATATAGTGGTAGCATACCTGGTGAGGGTATGTTGGCAACCAAGATCAGGCTCATACTGGCCTGTGGCACATGCTGAGAGATCCATTCTATGTTCCCTATCATGTAGTCCAGGGAGGTATGTCTCAGGTCAGTCATACTGGCATGGTCAATGAGTGAGTCATATGTGTCCATGCCTCTGACTGACCTGTATGCATGTGTTCTGTGGTGGACCATAGTGCCCCTGAGGCATATCACTGTGACCTTCACCAGATACAGCCTGTTGAGCGGGACCCCAGTGCAGCACCCAAGACAGGTACCTGACACGTCTGTAGCAGGTGTGTTGTGTAGCCCTACAGGCTGTGAGTGTGTGGCACAGGGGATGTGTGTGCCATGTGTGGCATGTGCTCTGTTCTGACGGAACATATGCTTGTGTGCCAGCTGCGGAGGTGTGTGATGCTCAGGCAGGATGCTATTCTGAGTCCCCATGTATGCCCCAGTGTGTTCAGCATGCTGTCAGTGCATGTCAATGTCTGACTTGTATTGTAGTCACTGTAATATATTTTATTTATTTATTTATTTATCCTACATTTGTTGACTGGGATAGTCCGACTGGATGCATGTCCATTTCCAGGGGAGGCCCGGGGAGAAAAGCTACAAGGGTAAGCAGATACAGCATTACATAATACCAGCATTACATATTACAAACAGATTATTTACAGAGATTACATAAGTAAGCAAGTTAAACATGTTCCACAGGTTAATGTTAGTCCTGAGCACAAGTCAGGATTAAATGAAATTACACAGTAAACTGGTTAACAGATTTTACACATTCGAGTTAGCCAGGCTTGATACATTGACATAGCCAGTTAAGTGACAAATGTTATTTGAGTCTAGTGTTAAATTGACCTAAGGTGGAAAGTAAGGTAATATCAGCTGGAAGTGAGTTCCAGGATCTACTTACAGAGTTTGCAAAGAGAGAATCACCGGCTGCGTTATTAAATTTGCTAGTCTGAATTAGTAGTTTGTTAGAGGATCAAGTGGTCTAGGATTGTTATAGGGGTGATAATATTTGAAGTGCAGGAGTATTGTCCGGATTATAGAGGATTTTATAGGCCATAATCAGTTGGTTATACTGTATTAGGCTGGGTATTTCAAGCCAACCAAGCTGATTTAGATTGATGCAATGATGTGTCCTAAAAGGCAGCCCAGTGGCAAACCTGGCAATGTGGTTGTCGCAAATTGAGTGTTTGTTAAGGACAGTCTTGTTCATATTCGAGAGTAGAGGGGATGCATACAGAAGGGTTGAAAGAAGGTGTGAGTGAGCTATGGCACCTTTAGCTGGAGGGGTTAGGAAGGCTTTTATTCTGTAAAGTAACCCTAGTTTTTTTATTGATGGCTTTGATAATTTGGTTAACATGTAGGTCACATTTGAGATTATTGTCTATGATGACACCTAATAGTTTAGTAGATGGGTCAGGGGAGATTATTGTGCCATCAGTTGATGTTATGGTAAAGGTGAAAGCGGTAGACCTACGTGTTGGTGAAATAACAGCAGTTTAGTTTATTTGGGATTTAGGATCAGACAATGTTCAGAAATCCAGTTTTCTATTGTATTAAAGGTGGTCTGGGTAGCTGACCATAACTCTACTGGAGATGTGGCTGAGCAGATCATAGTAGAGTCTTCAGCATATTGGATACAGCTGACTTTTGGGATGACAGTATAAAGGTCGTTAATGAAGATGGAGAACAGCAAGGGCCCTAGTATAGAGCCTTGTGGTGTTAGGTAGAAGGTTAGAGAGTTTGTTCTGCCAGAGGCCAGCCTGCTGTCAACCATGCAGGTAGGATTGAAATCATTGGAAGGCTCCAGTATCTAGACAGAATGTTTGCAGGGTGTGGATTACAAGTTGGTGATCAACCATATCGTATGCCTTGGAAAGATCCAAAAAGAGGGCTGAGGATATATAATTAATGTTGCAAGTATGGTTTACGGTGTTAGTAAAGGCTAGGAGGCCTGAAGTAGTGCTGTGATGAGGACGGAAGCCATGCTGAGTGTCTGCCATAAGGCAATTTTGGATTAGGTGGTGCATGAATTGTCTATGAATAAAGTTTCCATAATCTTTGCAAGTGGAGAGAGTATAGCTATTGGCCTATAATTGGAGAATTCAGTAGAGCTGCCTCCTCTCTGAAGTGGGATTACATAGGATATTTTCCAGATGGTGGGAAATTTAGATTCTACCATGGTTCGTTTGATTAGTTTTGAGACGGGGTAAGCAATAGCATCATCTGATTTTGATAGGCACTCGGCAGGGAGTTGATCAGCAGAAAGTGTAGTGGGTTTCACTGTTTCAATCAAGGTACGGAGAAGTGAAGTGGCGACTGGTTGGCAGCTGAACGCAAGTAGGTTTCTAGGGGTGCTACTTTCAGGACCAGGGGAGCTAGGAGGTAGATGGCTAGCTAGGGCTTGAAGTGTCTCAGTAAAGAATTGGTCAAAACTATCAGAAACATCTTCAGGGGTTTTATCAATAGTAGCAGCAGGGATTGGGGTTGAAGTTTGTCCAGGATGTAGTATATATGGCATGCCACCTGACAGGGTATGGCATTACTGGGTTCAGAAAGCCCAGTCCCCAGATTGGCTGTGTGGTGGCATCCCACACATGTGTTGTACGTTCCTGGCCAAGGGTGATGGCTGACTGCATACAAGTGGCAGCTGTGACATTGCCACATGACTCACATAAACCACAACTGGACCATAGAGGTGATTCACAGGTTACCTTTGCACATGCTACCCTAGTAGTGTGATTTCCATGGTGAGTACCAACACATAGGGCCAATGGGGAACAACATACTGAAGGTGTGTATGTGTGGGTGTACTGCTACTGTTTCATAGCACTGGCATATATGACTGCACACGTGGGTAAATGCCAGGTAAGACATGTGCAATGTGTCACAGGCAACGTACATGCGTACAGGACAGACAGTGATGTTCTGTCATGTGTAAAGTTGACATACGTATCGTACGCTATGCAGATGTCACTAGGAGTCTACAGAAGCACTGTAACTCTGCATTGCAGGTGTAAGCAGTGTTCCAGGGAACCCCAAGCGAACATGGATGCAAACAAAGCTACAGTAAACAGGGCCGGAAGTAGTGCATTGTACAACAAAGAAGGGGTAACAATAACAGTAAGTAACAATGCAAATATGTAGGCACTATCAACATGTACCCAGGAATACACAGCGCAGATGCCCATGATAGAACTGATATTATGTCATAGTTATTTGTGATTTGGATTACATTGGTACTGCACACATATCTACATGCGTGAACATCCACATTGCATAGTCGTTGTGGGCAACTTGACACCATTACTGTACATGTCCACCATTGCATATCACTACTTGCATTAGCTTTCCCCCTGTGCTACCCATGTATGCGGCTATCTGTTGACAACCTTACCACCGGCATGCAATTATGTGCAGCTGTTACACTTTGGTATGTACTATGGGTGCAGATAACAATTCAGGACATTCATACAGTTACTGCAACAGGCATGCTGGGATATACACACAGTCATAGCAGCACACTGTACTGTTGCCAACATGATACTACTAATACACTTCTATGTAGTCACCCTGTGCATCAGCAACGTGTTTACCTGTTCCCGCAATGATGTTGGAGATTGCAGGAGGTGGCACAGTGTCATCATATGCACAGGGTGTGGATTAGGTATGCCTGAGTCAGCCACTGATACCACCAATTGACATGTGTGTGTATGTGTGTTGGTGAGGGGCAGCAGTACAGGGTGGGGCAGTGTTGGTGCAGTGTGTGCATGTATGTGGTCGCCCTAGGTGTTAACATTTCACATGTGTGTATGCATGCACACAGTTCCACCTCATGGCTGCCATATACAGGGGTTTGTGGACAGCCACAGACTGCACCTGGTAGGTCATACAGATCAGTGTCTGTGGGCACGGACACGGTACCTGTGCCTGGCAGGGGTGCTACGAACCATATCCAGTACTAAGCCAGACTGGGTACTGTCATCAGAAGTGGGAGTGTGTTGACTAGACACAGGTCCCTGTTGGGACTGTCCAGAGCCACGTGCACGTGGTTTCCTGGGGTGTTCCGATGACAGCACAGACCCAGCATTGCTGGGGCTGCTGCTGGCACTATGGGGGCATGCGCGAGCCTTTTGTCATCTGCGCTGACTGCCAGCTGCTGCTGTTGCCAGCATACGGCCTTGTCGACGCCGCAAATGCCCACCATTGCCCTGGCTCATGGACATTTGGTTGTGAAACTGCTGTAATATGTCCCCACAACGTCTGTCTATGACATCGGTGAAATTACGGATAGCATCCGCAATGTCACGCATACTGTCTGTCATGGCTGTGCAACATGCTCTCAGCTCCCTCAGACCCTGTCTGGTGTACCTTTCCATACGCGACTGTGCCTGCATGACAGTCCGAAACATAGCTGAGGTTGACAGACCTCTTTGGGCACGTCGGCCAGAGGCAGTACGCCCACGGATGCTCCCACGAGAACCCATGGGCAACTGTCTGTGTGATACCATCGGAGGACCCTGCCCATGGCTGCTGTGTGGGGACACATGTGCCACAGGTACCACATTACCCTGGTGTATGCCTACTGTATCCTGTCCATCACCTAGGGACAATGGTGACAAAGGATGTACTGGCAGGACGACTGTGCGCAATGATGGGGTTGACAGCTGTGTACTGTCAATTGGCTGACCAATGGCGGACCCTGACACACCTTCCTGTACCATTACACAAATGTCATCATTACCAGTACCCATGGCACAAGATTCAGGTTCCCTGCTGCAGGTCACCAGAGCAGCACCAGAACCCGTGGGAGGAAGACAGGAAACAGTTTACAGTCTCCAGACATTGTTACCAGTGAAGCACTTCTGCACACATGCACACATTGACACATGCACACATGGACACATGGACACATGGACACAGGCACACATGCACACATGGACACAGGCACACATGCAGACATGCACACGTGGACACATGCACACATGCACATGTGGTCACATGCACACATGGACAGATGCACACATGCACATGTGGTCACGTGTACACATGCACACATGCACACATGGACACAGGCACACATGCACACGTGGACACAGGCACACATGCACACGTGGACACAGGCATACCTGCACACATGCACACATGCACACCCCGCAGTATACACACAGAGCACTACTGAGTTACACTACTGTTACTAGCATTATCAGGACTATTATAGGTTATGTTAAACACACTCACCAGCATGGATGGCCTGCTTTGCTGTAACCCCGGAGGGACCTGCAAAAATGATGAGATTAATGTCAGTGGGCACAACTGTGCCATTGATATTGCATATGATACAGTGTACTGAACAGTCAAGTGTACATATGGCATATTACCTGCATGCTCCATGTCGTGCTGCTGTGTGGAACCAGCCTCCATCATAATGTAGGTGTACTGCTGTTGCTGTTCCGGGGCTGGAGCCACACCACTTAGGAGTAGCCCCTCCAGTCTGGTGAGGGGGGGATGTGTGGTCACCCCACCTCCTGTGGCAACCTGTTGCCTGTTGATATCTGATGCACGCTGACGGACACTTTGGATTAAATCACTGCAGTGATGTCGTACCTGCTCATATGTCCTGTTATGCGTGCCAATATCATTTACCCTACGGACAAGGTCTTGCCACAGTGCAGCCCTCTCCTGCTGATTCTGACTGGTGTGGGAAAACAGGATGTCATACTCCCGCACCAGGCTCTGGTGGATCTCCTCATCTTCTGCTACAGAGTAGGTGGGATTACGCTGACGCGCCATCTCCCTGGAAGAGAACACAAACAGGATATCAGCAGACTATGTCAGGAATATATGGCACACATACTATACATGATACTCATGTGTAGTGATATACTACTACTCCCATATGTTGCATGTGTGTGTGTCATGGTGGATACACAGGTACATGGCCAGATATCAGTGCTCAGCCAACACCTGTGCAACAATACCTGCCACATTCCACACAACATAGTAGCATGCCCCATCGGTCAGCACACACTGACAGGTCCAATGCACAACCTCACTCTGGGGGTTCATCCCAAGGTACTGTATGTGGGATGCCATCCACTACTGTGATGTGGACAGAAGTTACTCGGCCTGGATATACATATCCCACCACCACCACCAGCACAGTAGACTACTTTGATATGTATGTGATTAGACAGTTATTCACTTGCTGGGATTGAGATGGTATCCATGCAGCACACTGGGCCAGTGGAAGCCACAACCCACACTGCTGACCCCTTTGCAAATGCTTACCATGGACATGCCACAGTTTGCATGGAACTTGCACACACATTTCTAACCCAGACCCTATGCACAAAGGTTAGGCATCCTGTCCTGTGGACCCCAGACAGAGGCAGATTGTATAACAATAGCAGGAGGCTACTGCAGGACAGAGCGCATTCACATTAAGGGAAGGCATCTGTGGTCAGCACTGGTACTACACTACGGTCCATCATAACAATGGCCACGGCCTACTCTGGGAGAGAAATGGCCACAAACACTATGGATGACCACAAGGCCTTCTTCAGTTATGTTACACATATGGACCACATGCCTCAGATATGCTCTGTGTTAATACACACCTACTTAACATTCACCAAACACACGGATATTGGCAACAGTCTTGCAGACAGGTTCGGTGCACGTATCCCCCCTCCTTCTCCCCCACCAGTTGAAATATTTATCACAGCTGTATGTAACCTCCCTATCATCTCACATGTCCAGGTGAGGGCCGCAGCAGAGCAGAACACACAGCATCACTGTGACCTCATGGTATCCCTGGATGTGTGCTACCTGCACTCCGAGAGGACATACAACCGCATATAACACTGATAATTTATCTTGGCTGTACTACAGGATATGTACCTGGACAGTGGCATACAGCAACAGTGGTCCCACACCACTAAGGAGGCACCTCGACTGACCCTGGGAACTACCACATCATATGCATAACCAGCCTGGTCTGCTAAGCTATGGAATTATGCAGTATGGGATGCATATGCAGTGATATCAGGTACCTGCAGACACTTGTTCCCAGCCAGTGTGCCTTTGTGATGGGCTGATCCTGCCTTTTGAACCTGGCTGACCTTTCAAAGCAGTCACTACAGCCATTGCTGGGGGCAACGCACAGACAACCACTGCCAGGATCATGGCCTAAGACTGATTGATATGTAATGTATGGTCATCCCCTTTTGGTGGAACTACGTACACACAACATATCACATGGACATACCTATAGATACAGACCTATGACAAATTTGGAGGGTTCACAGTATGCACACTATTAACCTGCTACTTTGCATTACCTGTGTTTGTCGCAGCTGGTTGCGTTACCACTGCTTCTGCTTGTTGCTGCTACTGTCACTGCTGACAGCTTAGAGTCACAGAGACAGTGTATAATTTTTTTTTTTTTGTTCTCTCTCTCTCACTTTTCTCTCTCCCACTGTCTGCTTCCGGACAGTGCAATGAATGTATTGCATGTGTGGAGTGTTAGTACTGGATGCTTTTGTAGGTATCTGCATAGGTCCATGTGATGGCCTCTGCACCAATTGTAAGCCGGCATTTGCTAATTGCATACAGCCAGTTGTGTACTGATTGCAGTTCTCACTGTGATTTTAGGTCAGTGCTATAAAAGGGTATGTGGGATAGGCGTTGCCCTTTCAGATTGTAAGGGCGGGGACCATGCTGGTATGCTGTGGACAGTGTTCTGTGAGTGTAAAGGTTAGTATCTCTCACATAATTCAGGCTGTGTTGTAGATTCACATTTCTCCATTCCTCTCTCATGTTCCCTGTAGTAAGTGTGTATGCACAATGACTCCTACAACTATATATATATATATATTTATTTATATATATATATATATATATATATATATATATATATATATATATATATGTACATATACATACATTTATATATGTACTTTAACTGACATTATTACCTACAAGCTACCAACTAGCATGGCTGTTTGTGTTCACACACTACTATTATGGGAATCCAGTAGTTTTGACAGTAATTCTACATGACATGCTTTGGGTACTACACATCCTATATTCCCTTTACATTCATCCCTACTATTACATGTTATATTTATTTTAGCACAATGTTCTTGTATAAGTGTCATGGCTTAGTGGTAGGTCATACAGACTAGTGTTTCCAAGGTCCTGGGTTCGGGACTGACAGTGGGATTTTATTTTGCTTTTGAACTGAGTACAGGACCTGTCAATCAAAGTGACTAAGGCACTTTTAA
The DNA here is from genome assembly GCF_019279795.1 of Protopterus annectens. Classification (NCBI taxonomy): domain Eukaryota; kingdom Metazoa; phylum Chordata; order Ceratodontiformes; family Protopteridae; genus Protopterus; species Protopterus annectens. The sequence goes on from NC_056731.1 coordinate 1,348,185,166, forward strand.
GCAGTTGTAACCGGGTTAGCCCTGGTTTGCGCGGAGCTCACGCATGCGCACTGGTGGTTAGCTCCGCGCACACACACGCACACCCGCTTACAACCGCTTAACAGTGCTTACTCTGGCGCACACCCGCGCTATTTTCTTTGAAAGAAAAGAAAATGGGGAGACAGGAAAGTGGTGAAAAAGGGGTCACAAAGAGGGTAAGACAGTAGGGAAACAAGCTTGGGATTTGCAGGAGGGATGTAGGTAAGGCCCATAGCTGCCCATTTCTTCATCAACAACAGCTGTGCTTATGTATGTAATTTGGTGTAACATTTGAAACCTTCCACCCCTGAGAGAGGTGTCAGGACAACAATAATACTTGTTGTACAGCCAATTGTAATTGATAGATTCCATGTCCAGCAGACGTGTGCGGAATGGGCAGCTATGTATGGGGCGTAATTTTTTTGTGGGTACAGAGTGCCCTTTTTTTTTTCAGGTGAGAGTGGTATGTCAGGTGAAGGAAGTCAGTACAGCTGGGGAGGTAGGTTGGGTAGGTAAACAGACAAGACAAACAAGACGCATACAGGGGCGGTGTATGACACGTGTGGGGGGGTTACACAATTGACGGGGACGGAGGTTTGGATATCCAGAGCCCATGAGCCCACAGATGGCAACAGTGGAACTGATATCCCCACCCATAGGCAGTTGCCACTGTTCCTTCACTGCCCAGGACGGGGCTGTGCTGGGGTCTGTGCAGGCCGGGCAACAGGCATGCCCATTAGTTGTGCCACCCATGCCTCAAGCTGGCATAGGGGCTCGAGGACAGAGTCCCGAATCTCCCTACACACCACAGTCCGGACACTACGGAGGGTGAGTGGTGGTTCTCCTCCGGCCACACTTGCAGAGGGGGGGCAAGCCCCATCCCCTGCAACGCTTCCACCCGCAGGTGGCACAGGGCCACCGGAAGAGGGTCCAGACTCAGCACTAGTGCCAGGTGCACTCGCCAGCTGAGGTGGGAGAGGTGGGTCCGCTGGAACCCGCCTTCCCTGTCGTCCTATGTTTTGCATTATGTCATGATAGTTTGGATTAGTGACATATAATACCATTCACAATTAGTTGTAACAGCATGCATTAGTATTCCCATTAACCAAACACCCAGATATTCACTCCATTGAACAGCGTGCATAACACATGCATAATTTGAACAGCAATACACAGTCCAACAACATGCAGGGTTAATTGATGGCAACAGGCCATCAGATTTGGATGTATGAACAGGGCAGATGCATCAACAGACATGCAAATATATATGACCCAACAGGACAAACGTCCAGGGGTGTTAATTGTGATTGCACATACCATTTTCACGTGGAATGGGTTATATGTGGTTATAGGGTGGGGTGAAGAAAATAATATTAACACCTTCAAATACCAATACATATGCTGTACATTTCTAATAGCTACAGATATATACACACTACTGTTCTAACTACAGTTTCCTATATGATAACTATTTCAACTTGGTGATAGGACTGTTACTGCAACATCAATATACATTTTATTGTTCTTCATACACATTCATATCTAGCTTTGTTCAGCTACATCATCCTGCTACATTTGCTTTATATAGCTGTAGACAAGTGTGGATGTTTGGTATATCAGACAATCATCCTATCTGCATATTGTAGACTGAGAGCAACATATCCAGATTTTGGGATACACTTTCCAGATGCAGCAACACTTTCAACAGATTTCGCTGTTTGGTTTTGATTCTCACATGCATTTCATTCTGTCTTGACTGCAGTATACTTTATTCAGGGTTTATTACTACTGTATTGCTGGATTCATGACACTTTCTCACACTCTCTCACTTGCTTTCATTTTACTATTCAGGATGGTACTTACTTCTAGGCTTTATTGACATGTTTTACCTCTAGTTATTACAATCCTTTCCAGCAGTCTCACTTCTGTCATGTTTCAGTATTTCAACAGGGATTTATTTCACACATGTGATGTCATCATCTTCTACAGCTATACTTTTCAGCCTGCTGCAGGTTGTGTACTATTTTCTTACAGGTGGGGCATTTTTATTTCAGAATTTATGTCAGACATTTTCATTTTTCAGTTTAACTTACAGGCTGAAACACACTTTTGTAATCAAGCAATACTTGCAGACACTTTCACACTGTTACTTGCACATTTCATTCCTTAGTGACTACACTGCACTCTTTTGCTGACTGTCATACTTTTATATTTCTTTACAGTTACTGGTAGTGGATTACTGACCTGCCTGGTGGTGCAACCGCACCAGCCTATCGCCATAGGCTCTGCGGTTCGCAGAATGGACACCTGCAGCTGTAATATAAATGAAGTAATATTGGAATACACATCTCCATAATATCAGCTAGTTTAATTTCTTACATACATAATTAAATGTAACTTACTCAGTAGTGGGGCACTGGGCATTTGCCGGGCCTCCTGGATCCAAAGGTTCAGTTAGTCCTGCTTGCGTCTCTTCAGGTCCACATGGTGGTGACGGACCTGCTCACCAGTCCTTGGAATCCCTGTGTCACTGGTGATATCATGAGCCAACCGGTCCCACTCCTCAGCTCTGTATGCTCCCCAGAGGACCTGGCCCTGCATGAGTTGGGCCTCATGATTGTGGACTAGGAGCCAGACCATGTACCTGGACTCCTCAATGCCCCACCTCTGTGCTTGAAAGCAACTACCCTCTCCTACTCCTGTCATTCTGCCTGCAGTTCAGTTCTACAATCATTTATGCTGTGTATTCCCACCTATGGGGCTTATATAGTCCGTTTTTCCCACACATATCTGTGATTGGCCATTTTGGAATTGTATCAACTTCAGTAAACCTGCATTGTCATACTCCAGTTTTTATTCATTCCTATATATTAGCTATTATGGCATTTCTAGTTACTGCTGTCATGGCTTAGTGGTTTGGTACCTTGACTATGGTGTATAGTATCCTGGGTTCGAACCTGGCCACTGCTTTTTATTTTTCATGACTGTCTAGACATGCTGAGGGGTGTGTCTGTGTAAAGGCAGTTTTGATACGGCTTGCTCAACGTTGCCCGTCGGTTAGCTTGTTTGCGCGGTGCGCAGCTCCGCGCAAATGGGGTACGCTGGTTTAAGCCTCATTTGGCTATCGGCATGCATATTACGCTCAGCTGAGCTAGGGGCACTTAAATTCAGTGTGTTAAACCACTGCTCAGCTACAGGCACTCATTTTGCAACAGTTAAACCACTGCTCACGTACGGGCAGATGCACTCACCCTGTTAAACTGTAGCTCAGCTATGGGCACATCTGGCATTTTTTATTCTTTTGTTACCTCACATTTATTCAATATAAATGGGCTATTTCATTACATTTTACATAAAATGTGGTTTTATGTGTACATATTTGTCAGGGACTTGTTTCGTGCTTATTTTGCTAAAAATAAAAATTGGTGTTGTGGGGGCTCGAACCATGAATGCCTGTTCTTCAGCCAACATCTCTACCACTACGCTATTGCTTCCTGGCTTACTTTGCATATTTAGTTCTTATATGCTTTCCCACTGACTGCTAACTGTAGCTGCGCTACTGGCACGCCCGCGCAAACGAGTGCACTCACGGTTAAACTTTTTTACAATTTAAAAAAAATATATAACATGTTTATTTATATGTTTTCTGTTCATAGTCTGTGGGGGCATGTGTTGTGTTGTGTTTATTCACATTTCTGTGGACTCTGTCGTAGGTGTTTACTTTGGGCACTTTTCCTCTTCTGGGGGCGTGTCCGCTTACAGGGCTCGGCCTACGGACATGCCCCCTACTGTCTTACATGGACCGTGTTAGCCTTAGGTGTGATTCAGCATGCTCTCATGAATATGCAAAGCATGCTGACATCACTCCGTTTAACTGCAGCCTCCGTGTATGAGTTATAACTCTTACACGGAGGCTTCGTGAATCCTGCCCAATGTCTCCATAGGTAGTTTCCAAAGTATTCAGAAGCTCCTGAAACTGGCGGTGATTTAATCCTCTGGATCTTATAAAATTTATTGTTTTAAAAACAACATTCATAACAGTTTCCATTTTTAAAGTCTGTGCACACAAATTTTCTTGATGTATAATGCAGTGGTACTTCATGAAACGCACATTACTGATCTGTTTTGCATCTTCTTCCATCAGTGTTGTTAGTCCTTCCTTCTTTCCAACCATAGCTGGAGCACCGTCAGTTACTATGCCAGACAGGTTTCCGATGGTCAAGGAAAATCTAGCCAGTGTTTGTTTTACTGCCTTGTACAGATCAACAGACTCCGTTGTATCTTTCAGTGGAAACAGACAGGCCAGTTCTTCAGTAATACTGAAATCATTGTCAACACCACAAATAAATATGGCAAGTTGTGCTGTATCTGTAACATCAGTGCTGTGATCCAAAGCTATGGAGTAAAACTTGAAACTTGCACACCGAGATTCCAAAGTATCTTCAATAGATTTGGCTATATCTTCCACACGCCTTGCGATCGTCTGGTGAGATAGACTTATTTTAGAAAAATGTGATTTTTTTTTCAGGGAAAAGTATGTCTGGTACACTTTCAAGGCATTCTTTAATAAATTCACCATCGGCAAATGGCTTGGATTTTTTAGCAATTAAATTTGCTACAATATAACTTGCCTTCAGTAAAGAATCCGGCTGAGTAGCTGATTTTTGAAACGACTGTTGTTGGAACTTAAGATTTTTTTTTAAATCTAATATTTTCTGTCTACGGCACACTCCTTGCAATTCACTTAATTTGGGGTGCATTTGAGTATAATGCCTTTTCAAATTGTAGTCCTTGAAAATGGATACCACTTCTCTGCATATTAAGCAAAGCACTTTATTGTTAGATTCAACAAAGAAGTACTCGTCAGTCCATTTTTCCTGAAGGACTCTCCTTTCATCTGCTATTTTTCTTTTCATACCCATTTTGTTCTGGCAGGATGCAGAAGCCATGCTGAAAAGTAAAAAAGGAGTAACTACTATTAACTACTTTATTCCTAGTTATATTTATAAATTTTTAAACAGTGGCTAAAAATTTACATTAAAAAAATAAGAAATAAAAATTAAAACTAGCCGTAGTTGTACTTTTATTCCCTGGCATGGTTAAAATACTGATATACTGGCTACTTCTAAGACAGATCTCTAAGTGCTTATCCACATGCTGTTGCAAAGGCTGATACAAATGAGTGGGTGAGGAACAAAACTGAAGACTTTTCTTCTGTCATTCTGCATCAGCATGTACAGCAGGTGTCTTCTGCCCACCAGAAGGAATGCTGATTCAGAGAGTACTGTACTAAAATTATGCATTTCAAATGATACAACAATCTATCAAAAGCAGTGCTCAAAGTAAACTTTAACCCTCTGTTGAGTACGTGTAAATATGTTTCACCATATTACCAGATATATTCCATACGATAAAGTCAGCATCAAACATAGACTGAGCTACAAACTGCTTTACCTTTAACTGAACAGTAAACTGATTTACCTCTAGCTTACACTGTAAACATGAGTAGCATCACCATTAACTCTCCCTTTCATACTTGTCATCCTTTGCTACTGCCCAGAAGAGGAAAGTAGAGCGTGATTTGCAAGCCGACTTTCTCCGAAAACTTCAATACAAACACCATGTAACTCCAGGCTGAAAATTAAGCTGACAAGGTACCTGACAATGTTCAGTTACTTTTTCAACTTAATTTTCAACCATGGAGATTCTATCTGATTGCAAAGTTAACTGCGCTGGGAGAAGCCACTCAGGGTTAACATAAGGGAATTTCGATCTTCTCATGGTGTGCTCGATGTTAAACACAGAGACACCATGAGAAGTTACTCGTGGTTAACAAAGTTGAAAGGTACCTAGTCTGTATTGTGGTCACGCACAGGGTGAAGGCAAAAAGATGTATAATTGTTAACAGACACACACAATCACAATATCCATGCAGTCCTCCTCAAAACAGTACCAGTGGCCACAGCACATGAAGTATCAGATGCACACTGCATACAATTAGGAGTGACTTGAACAACAGAAAAAAATTAAATTATTTAAAGCAATTTTTCCTCAGAAGAAGAATCTGCAGACAAAACAATCCTCATGCTTTCACAGTTAGTCAAGACAAACCTTAATATATGAGCCTGACAATTCAAAATTCTGAAAATCAAAGTTGCAGAAGCATACATTTTTCCACCAATAATTATCAATAACTAAAGCTATAGCTACTGGATCAGGTTTGGGAAAAGTGTTTAAAAACATAAAAGACTAAGGAATTTTATACATCATGTATTCCTTTTTATGGGTATTTGGCTCACTGCGAGGAAATCTGCAGGCAGTAACATACACATCCTCCAAGGCAGACAGGGCAGGAGGAATCAGTGGAGGTTCTGGAAATTCCTTCTGTAACAGCTCATAGTATTTTCCTAGGGACTGAGAAACCTCAGTGTTCTCATTTAAAACACTGTCACATTCTAGAAATAATCTTAGAGTAAGAGAACCCCACACAGGGAAAGTCAGAAACTGAGCTCTCCTTTGAGTCTGAATCAGAAATCTGAGGAGAAAACCCTGTATCCCTTCATCCTCCTGTCCAGATTAAGAATCTCTTCAGGAAAGGAGGTATCCCTCTTCTCTTTTACCAGAAACTACTTCATAAGAATGACCAATAGCCTGAATTAAACTCTGAGGCAGACTCAGTAAGCTACTCTTGTATAAGGAACTTTGAGGAGGAGTAGATGAATGTTTACTTTTCTGTTTCTTTTTGACAGGAAAAATGGAACCAACAGTGTTATTAATGGCGACAATAGTTGCCCTACTATGGGCGCAGCATTTTGACAAAACATGGAAGCTTTCCCTGTTCTCTTTCCAGGACCAACAAGAGTTGCTCCCTCTTGCCCACTAAGGAACACTAACAGTCGCAGAGGATGTGGCTAACCACTGGTCCACAGTGGCTGCAGATCTTACACCAGAGGAATTCAGGGTACAACTAATGGCCATAGCAGATTCACCCACCTGTGGCTGAGGCAAAACTGCTAGCCTGCTGTGATGGCAAAGGCTGTTTGCTTAACCTTTTCTTTTTGTGGCTGGAAGAAGGACTGAACATAGGACCAACAGATTGCTCCATTGTCAAGCCAAAAATGATGCCTCTTTCCCAGGGAAAACAAACAGCAAATCCTGGTAAAAATAAGTCTTTAAAAGTCTTTTTTTCATAGACAGAACAACACAGTAAAAAGCACTTTAAAATACTTTGCCAGCCCTGAAAAATAAAATAAACACAGTTCCTCCACAAAAATGGTTTTTGGTTACTTAAAACAACTTTTAAGCTAACAGGAAAAAAAAAAAGAGTGCTCTCGTTTTAAAGTACTGTACAGTCTTGTGACAGTCCATTAAAACACAAACTCCTAGCTTTAAAATAACTTTCCTGAAGAGGACAGTTTGAATAATAAACCAAATTATTAAATGGAAGGCTTTTTCACCAAAGGAAGCTTATCTGCCCAGCAATGAAACAGCACAAATCAACTGTCAATCCTCAAAAGCCTTAGAGGAGCATAGGCTTCCGCAGAAGTAAATCTCTGAAGGGCGTGGTGCCCAAACTTGTCTTTTATTCAACTCAGCTCAAGCTGCCTGACAGTTTGGGTATGTAGAAGGTGCCCTGAAGCTTTGTTGGCCAACTGTTATATCCTTGTCAGGATATAACTAATGCAGCTAAAGCTACAGCAGCGGTGATCAATACGATGAACATCTTGGTTAACTGAATAGTCAAATCTTTACCTGATTTTGAATATAATGTAGGTGTGATGCTAGGATTACTTATTCTTTCATTATATACTGCATTGGCACAGCATTAATACAAATGCTACTTGCCTCAAATTCTCTTAATGTAAGTATAGTTAGACTAGTGGTTCTTTCATACCAGTCATGTTTGCTACCATGGGCTGAGAAAGTTCCTTTCCTGGTCTTCAGAGACAGCTGCTGGATAGGAAATAACTTACCTTGGACTACACCAAGTTTAACCAGGAAACAGGATAAAGCCATGTCCGGAATGTTGTTGTTAAAGTGGGAGTTCAAGTTTTGATCGCAAACTGGATTAAAAGTTCCTTTTCATACTATAAGGAAGTGGTCTCCCAATAACATATAGGAGGGGTATTAATTCTACTGATGAAAACAGAGAAAAGCAAGCTTGCAAAACACGGGTGTATTGCAACATTTATGATGAACTGAAGACCCAGTGTAGCTATATATTATCTTGTGAATGAGGCACAAGCTGTACTTTCTTCAGTGTGTTAGCTTTCATTATTTCTTCAATATCAGTGTAAATGTGATATCTATTTTTCTGACGTGGTCAACACAAGTTAATTATTACCCAGAAAATTCTTAACCCTGATACAGCACACTAAAATTAGGATAAGATCATTAATGTCACTGTAGTGAAACAGCAAATAAAACAGTTTATCATTGGTACAAGTAGTGAGAAAAAAAACTGTCAAGACCGTACCCTTAAAATATATGCACTGGTGGCTTAGTACAGCACTTTAACAAAATATAACAACAGGTTACTCAAGATTAAGTTCCTCCTCAGCAATTTGTTTTGTGGTCTTGAGCAAGTCAAATGTCCTGACTTCTGCTGAAGAGAGACTTCTCCCCAGAAAGGCTTTCCCACTAATACAGCAGAACCTGTCTATATTTTCTTCCAAGCTCCTGTCATCAGGAAATCCTTCTACTACCAGATAGAGAATACAGTCCCGCTTCTAGCTTTACAGTTTGCTCTTTTGACCACTGCAGTCTAACACAGCCATGGCGCATGATTAATTTTGATTCTTTTTGTCTGAGTAGGAGCTAAGCTGTTAAGAATACTTAAAAATGTAGTATTAAAGTTATTTACAGCTTCATCAAGAGGAAGAGTTTTTAGGATAGTCCAGCTAGTAGATTTTAGCATGTGTAGAAAGGACTCTAGATTAAATTTTATTAGGTTATATAAATGAGTTTTAGGAGAAGGTTTGAATATTCTGATGACAAAAGTAGGTAGGTGGCCACTTAGTGCGTTGGGAAGGGTATCTGTATAAACTTTTTTGGGTTAGATATGGATCCTTGTTTGTCATATTTATCATACCTTGTGGGAAATAGTATAAGTTGTGAGAAATTGAATAGTTTTATAGAGGTAGAGGGAGACACTGATGTAAGAGTTAGCCAATTTATGTTAACATTGTCGAGAATAATTGTTTTCATAGGGAATATTTTTTGTGATCCAGGATAGAATGTTTTTTTAAGTATGGGGATATCCTCTGCTGGGGGAATATAAATAAATTATACATAGTTTTTTGGAGTCATTCATTTTTAGGATGGCAATGAGTAGTTCAGCATTAACAAATTTGGGGATGGGACCTAAGTAGTATGTAACTGTGAAGTAGCTGTTGTAAAAGGAATACATTTGTTTGATCGAGCTAACATCGCTTGATCTGGTAAAACACAGAGTGTTATTATCATATCTTTCATTGCTGAACGGTCAGAATGTCATACAAAATACCGAATGTGACATTTCCGACCGCTCTACCACCGAAACAAGTACTACCATGGGTCAAAAGGGGGGGATATTTTGCGATTCACAACAATTGCATTTGCTTTTTTGAGGATTTGCTGCACTGCTTTCGACCGTATTCTGTTTGACCATCCACCCGCCAAACAAATGAATGTATACCATTGTAAAATAATACAATTCCACCAGCTTTTTTGTGTAGTCTATCTAGTCTGATTATGTTATTTCCTTGAGGAAGCACTTCAATATCATTTATATAAGATTTTAGCCAAGTCTCAGTGGCATTGTGTATGAAGTACCACCCAGGCATGAACGTCTGAGATTTTTGGTACAAATGTTGTGAAAGCTATAGGTAATCATTTTCAGATTTTTGCTTTGGGATGAGTTTGCAGGGGTATGAGCAGGACTAGGGGTAGAGGATGGGCCTAGGTTAGGGTGAATGATCAGGGGTAGTGTATGGGCCTGGGCTAAGGGAAGGACCAGGGGTAGCGGATGGGGCTGGGTTAGGGGAAGGATCAGGTAGGGGATGGGCCTAGGTTAGGGGAAGGGCCAGGGTAGGGGATGGGCCTGGGTTAGAGGAAGGACCAGGGGTAGGGAGTGGGCCTGGGTTAGGAGAAGGGCCAGGAGTAGGGGATGGGCCTGGGTTCGGGGAAGGAACAGGGTAGAGGATGGGCCTGAGTTCGGGGAAAGACTGGGGGCAATGGATGGGACTGGGTTAGGGTGAATTTTGCCAGAGAGGGAAGTAAATGAAAAATAAGTAGTTTGAGTGAAAGAGATTTTTTTTTATAAAAAGCATAAAATAAACAAATGTAAATATTTTGTGAACAATAAAAGCTATCAAAACTATACCAATAGCAATATTATCAATAAGAAGTATTCTTTACAGTGATAATAGTGCATTCATAAGTCTTTTCCATAAATGCTGTAATATACTATAATTCACACATACCCTCTATCATATTTTTTTCTAAACTTTCATCAATAAATTTTCATATCTTGAAAACTATACAACCTAGACATATTCTATTAGAACGTTTGTTAACCAGACATAAGCTTTCGCATGACAACAAGAACGTTGATGTGCAAATGGGCCTCATAATCTTGCTAAGTGCCATGGGCTATTCTTCCCTGATAATGCCCCCCAACCCTATCTGGGAAGCGTCTGTGGCTACCAGTGAAGGGGGAACAAAAGGCTGACCTGCTGTTACTTGATCGGAGTGGAGCCACCAATGAAGGTCTCTCCCTTGCAAGATTCCATTAACACTATCTGATGAGACATTGGAAGTTCCTGAATGGATCACTGGGTGAATAGAAGCTACTGAAGAATTCTCATGTGCAGCCTTGCTAATGGGATTACATTTATTGCTGCTGCCATAGTCCCTAGCACCTTTAGAATTATCCTCGCTTGAATCTTTGTTTCGAAGAGGAGATCTAGGATCTGCATTCAAAGGGCCCGTACTCTCTCTGGTGGACGTTTTACTATCATAGTTTTGAAATTTAAATCTGCGCCTATAAAAACAATATGTTGAGATGGCAATAAGGCAGACTTTTCATAGTTTATCGTAATCCCTAAATGAGCACAGAGTTTCAAAATAATGTCCCTTGCTTCCGTGAGTAGATGCTTGGTGGTGGCAGCTAGGAGCCAGTCATCCATATATGGAAACACCTGGAATCCTAAACGCCTCAGGTGAGCTGTAACTGCTACCATGCATTTGAACACTCTGGGGGTTGTAGTGAGGCCAAAAGGCAGAGCTCAAAATTGATAATGACTGGCTCCCAGCCAAAAGTGCAGATGACTCCTGGGTGGCCTGTCCATTTTTATATGGTAGTATATATCCTGCAGGTCTATAGAGCACATCCCATAATATTTTCCCAGAAAAGGAAGTATCGACTGCAGTGTCAACATCCCGAGCTTTGTCATTTTTACAGATTTGTTTAGTCTGCTGAGATCTAGTATTGGTCTGCAGTTCCCTGTTTTCTTTGGAACCATAAAGAACCTTGAGTAAGTCCCGGATCCTATCTGGTCTGCAGGGACTGACTGGATGACTCCTTTTTCTAGCAACTTCTGAAGGTCTATGGTTGCTTGTTTCCTGTGACTGGGTGGAACATCTGGGATCCTTTTGATTTGTGGGGGGTGGCATGGAAAAGGGTATTGAGTAACCTCTGGATATGATGCTTTGTACCCACTTGCCTTTTGTTATTTTTAGCCAGGTGTCTGGGTACAAATACAATTGCCCTCCAACTGCCTCCAGAGAGGGACAGATGGGCCTCCTTTCAGGAGTGCTGAAAGGGCTTACGAAAGAAGGAGTGTTGGTCGCCGTAGTTCTGTGGCCCCCTCTGCCGTCTGGTCAGCGTCTTCTATTATTGCTTCCACCTATGCCTCTGGGGGAAGGCTCACTATGTGTGTCTTCAAAAACTCTCTGGGGTTTTCAAAACCACATTTTTCCTCCCTTTTGACCTTTGGGGTATGGTCTAGAAGGTGTGGAAAAATGGACTCCGATGGCGGAGAGAGTTGTCCATTCACAGCTGGATAGTGTTTCTTTGACTTTAGGCCCAAAAAAGTATGAGCCATCAAAGGGGGTATTAATAAAGGATGACTTGAAGGGTTCCACAAAGTTGGAATGTCACCTAAGGGCAATTCCAGAACCCATTGACCTACTTGCTTTATCGGTTGCATAAGAAACAAGCCTCATGGATGAGTTGACTATTGAATTGAGGGTGGCAAGCTGGGAGGATACCTTATCTGCTACGCCCACAGCTACTGTACCCTAGAGAGTGTCTTCAAGCTCTTTCAGGAGATGTCTCTGTAACCTAGTGAAAAGGGTAAGATAATTCAGGGATGTGAGTTTAAAGGTTGTTGAAGAAAACATGTGCTTTCCATACCTGTCCATTGTATGTGACTCCTTTTTCTGGGGATGGACAGATGTAGAAGTTTCTGATAACTCCTTTTTGGTGGCCACTGCCACTACCATAGAAACTCCTTTTTGGTGGCCACTGCCACTACCATAGTATCTACAGGGACACCTTTTGTCAGGAATGCCTTGTTTTCTGGGCATGTTATAAACTTATTCGGCCTCCTAGGGACAGACTCCACTGTGTCTGGAGACTCCCACGCCTTTCGACAAACTAATTCCATGAGCTCGTTGAAAGGCAGAGACACCCAAGTGGCAGAAGGCTGAGACACAAAAGCCTTCAGGTAGATGGACTCCTCAGAAGGGGTAATGGATGCCCAGCCGCCTCTCTGCTTAAGGATCTCTAGGATGTCTGCAAAGGAGACATCCACAGAGGGTGACCGTGGGGACCCTTCTGATTCATCAATGTCCGTATCAGATGTGGCTGACTCCTGTGGGGAGTCCAAATGCTTTCTCTTGCATAATCTCTTCCAAGGGACCTCTTTGGAAGGGCATTCTGGAGAGGTGTGAGAAGAGAGGGGTTCACCCATTGGGGCATCCTGAGGCTTCGGATCTCCACGCTTCTGTGGAATCGGCTGTGCTGAGATGGACACTGGTGCTTTTGGGGAAAGAATGGTTGGACCGGATAGTGAAGATGCTATAGAATGAAAAAGAGGCAACCTTAAAGTTGGAGATACCAGCTCCAGCTCAGGGGACCGGCTCCTAACTTGTAGCATCATTGGCCTTGATACAGATGGAGCCAAGGTGGAAGGTCTCTTGGAATCAATAGGTTCAGCCACTATCGGAGATATCCTAGGTAACTTTTTGGATGGCAAATGTAAAACACAAAGTGAGGCTCACCACGACAATTGGAGCAGACCGTTAAACGCTTTATTCCAAAGAAGTCACAATACAGTAAGTGCTTTCACGTCTCAAATGACACTTCATCAGACTTTAAAACTAAATGTTAAAAGCTGTTTAAATACCACTTGTAGATCAGCCAACCAGTAAAACATGGACATCAATTAATAATTTCATTAACAGTTTAAAGCTGCAAGTACAAAAATGTTACCAACTTACAAAAAACATATTTGTGATTTCTAAAATGTCTCCTATAGCTTACATTATAACTTATGTAATATCAAAATATAAGCATATACAAATCTTATGAATTATATAAAAATTCCATTTAAAAACTATTTAAAAATATATAAATATTTATATTTCAATACAATGACAGATCAGTGATAATGCACGGTCTGCTAAAAAGAGCTTAATAGAGACCTTCTCATTCAGACTGTGACCTTTGTCAGCTTGGAGTCTAATGATCCATTTACCCTCTTGTTTTTCAGTGTGGTTTTTAATATTTCCTAGTCTCTCTGTCCTATGCACTGTCTCTAGTACCATAAAGACAAATTTGTGTGTAAAGTCAGTTTATACCACATGTTTTGCAAGTGCATTGGTTCCATCCATTTTATTTATTGCGTATATCTCACGTGCTCCCTAAGGGTCCTATTCATTTTGCCTGCATAAAAACATTTACGTTTTCGACACATTGCTAAGTAAACTAAATTCCTAGATTTGCTGTCACGATACTGACTGACAGTGTATTGTCTATTGGCATCTGGATGTATAAACACATTGCTGCTAGCCATATATGTACATTGGTTGCAGTTACCACATGGAAAAGTCCCTTCCCTCACAGAATTAATTCATTTCTTTTTCTTATTTTCTTCATAACAAAGTAATCTCTTTAAGGACTTAGTGTTCTTGTAACACATCTTTGTTTTTTCACCTACTATATATTTTATTTTATCATCTAGTACTAGGATATTCCAGTTCTTATTAATTACCTCCAGGATTTCCTTGTTGTTTTTCTTATGAGGGATGGTTACTCTGTGCATAGCTCGTTGGGATATCTTATTGGATCTTGTGGTAGGTGCTATGTTATCCCTCTTAATAAATGGTTTTCCTGCCTCCAATCTATCAAATTCTTGTATGGCTTCTAAATCTCGTGGATGGTAGCCTCTATCTTAAAAATCCTTCTTCAAAGTATATAACTTATCTTTTAAAATATTGTCATTACTGGTAAGTCTAGTGGTTCTTAGTGTTTGACCTTTAACTATATTCTTATAAATATGTGTTGGGTGCATACTGTTGCGGTGCAATAAAGCATTCCTCCTACATTCTTTCCTGAAGATCTCTGTATGTAAACTGTCACCTGTTTTGGTCAACTGTACAGCCAAAAAGTCTATCTGATATTCAGACCACTTTGCTATAAAATGTAAAAACTGTGTGGTTCCATTGATATAGTCAATTACCTCCTCTAAAGCCTCAACAGTATCTCTCCAAATCAAAAGAAACATCATCCATGAAACATTTATAATAAACTATGATTTCTACATAGTTCACTTGCTCCAATATATAAGTGCTCTCCCAATATGCCATCACTGCATTGGCATATGAGTTAGCGCAAGGTGTCCCCATTGCTACCCCATTTGTTTGTAAAAATATGTTCCATCAAACATTGTTATTGAACACTAAGTCCATTAACATTGTGCATTTTATTATTTGACCATTGGCAATGCCTTTCCCAAGTAAGAATAATCTCATGTATTCAATTCCTACATCATTGGGGATACTGATGAATAGTGATGTAACATCTAATGTGACCATATAATCTTGTCTTTCCACTTTATCCTTTGATAATGTCATTAGAAAATGCTGAGTGTCTCTCAAGACAGGAGTGGCTTCATCTATTGAAGGTCTAAGTTGCTTTTCTATATATATCGAAAGCGGTTCTGTTAACCAGCCTTTACTCGACACAATAGGTCTAAGTGGAGGGTTGACCAATGTTTTGTGCACCTTGGGTAATCCCCTAAAAGTAGGTACTAAGGGATGCTCAACTAAAAAATATCTGTACATATCCATGTCAAAAAAATTGCACATCAACATATCATATAAATCACTGGAAACATTTTTAATAATTTTAGCCAATTGTATATTAGTTATCCTACGATATGTGTTGCCATCAGCTAACATGGTTTCCATCGTTGTCTTACAAAACTCCCTATCTAAAATAACAACTGTTTCCCCCTTATCTGCCTGTTTTATAACAATGTTATCATTATTACTTAAAGTTTGCAGCGCATGCCTCTCTGAGCTGCTCAAATTATAGAAACCAGCCTTCAAACTAGTGTTGTTTTTAAAGGTATCCAATAAATCCTTCTCTATAGCTTTCTCAAATGATTCTAAAAGAAAGTGCATCTGTGGTATAAAAGTAGAAGGTTTCCTAAATATAGTGCTGTTTGTATCATTCTTTTCCAAGTTGTTGTCACCAAGAAACAACTTCAAATTAACATTTCTTAGGAAACATTTTAAGTTAATAATAATATCCACTATATTAGTGTTCTGCGAAGGAATATTTGAAAGCCCTTTATCTAGTACTGCTCATTCAGCATCAGAAAGTTTATGTTTAGAGAGATTTAATGTTAGGTTTTCATAACTGGTTTCAGTACCTTGCATTGAAACTCATGTCTCTCCTCTGAATACTTGCATTTTCTCCCTGAATATGCCGGACTCCATGCCTACTTCGTTGCGACTTGATATGGTAAAGGGAAAGGGAAGGAAAAATCCCCAGTGGAGGTCAAAGCTAATGGTTCAGAAAGAGGCAATTTCTTCCTGACATCTGAATTTGAAGACGATGCATGTCCAGCATTACTAAAAACATGCAAACTCGCTTCTCCCATTGAGAGCGAGGCTTCCTTCATTCTTGCAGTGACACTTCCTATTTCAGCGTGAGACGTCATCTCAGTGGATGGAGTAGACTGTTCAGATGTACTTAACTGGTTATTAGGGATAGCATGTCCATTACCCTGAGTCTGTGGAGTGGGTTTTGGCCAAGAAAATACATTTCCTTTCGCAAAATCTAATGAATCCCTCTCCATTTTCTTTTTCTTAGCCTGTAACAGGGTGCTGTCAAGTCTTGTTAATGTATTGCTGAAATCTAGTAAAAACTCAGCCTTCTCAGCACTTGACATCACTGAAGCCAATTGCGTTTGTAGAATATTGGCTTCATTACTTAAATCATTCTCAGTTGTTGTGTAGTTGTTTATTACTAGCCTCATATACCCAAAACTCATTTCCAAGTTTAATTTCTGCCAACTTGCTAATAGTTCTGGGTGAAGGGACCCTGAAGTAGGCATTTTTAAGATACGTAGACCCCTAGGAATTATTTTGAAGCGCAAACAGGCTTCCATGTGTTGCATTTGCCATTGTGTTTGCTTAAGTTTTGTCATTATATTTTCAAGTTTTTTCATTCGTTGTAAAACCTCTATATCAATTGGTTTAATTATTGACTCTTGAGCATTAGTAACCAATTGTTGACGTGAAAGTTTCAACAGAAGATTGCTCTCTGTTCTTAGTAATCGCGAAAAATTAGCAATACCTTTTGACATCCTTTCTCCATCAATAGGTGATTGGTGGGTCTCTTCTGTCATGTCCCTTCTGTTAAACAAATAGCAATGGAGCAAAAAAGAGAGAGAACATCAAGGGTAAAGGGTCTCACAAAGTAAGAGAGCAGTCCAAATGTAAAACACAAAGTGAGGCTCACCACGACAATCGAAGCAGACTGTACTCTTTATTCCAAAGAAGTCACAATCCAGTAAGTGCTTTTACGTCTCAAACGATGCTTCATCAGACTTTAAAACTAAATGTTAAAAGCTGTTTAAATACCACTTGTAGATCAGCCAACCAGTAAAACATGGACATCAATTAATAATCTCATTAACAGTTTAAAGCTACAAGTACAAAAATGTTACCAACTTACAAAAAATATATTTGTGATTTCTAAAATGTCTCCTATAGCTTACATAATAACTTATGTAATATTAAAATATAAGCATATAGAAATCTTATGAATTATATAAAAATTCCATTTAAAAACTATCTAAAAATATATAAATATTTATATTTCAATACAATGACAGATCGGTGATAATGCACGGTCTGCTAAAAAGAGCTTAATAGAGACCTTCTCATTCAGACTGTGACCTTTGTCAGTTTGGAGTCTAATGATCCATTTACCCTTTTGTTTTTCAGTGTGGTTTTTAATATTTCCTAGTCTCTCTGTCCTATGCACTGTCTCTAGTACCATAAAGACAAATTTGTGTGTAATGTCAGTTTATACCACATGTTTTGCAAGTGCATTGGTTTCATCCATTTTATTTATTGCGTATATATGTTCTCTCATAGGTTCATAGGTTCATACTAGGCTATCTGCCCTGGGGCAATTATAAGCCTAGCCCGATTCTGTATGGCTTACGCCACCCCTTGATTTGAGTATACTGTGCCCTTTTTTAAGGTTTAGTTTACTGTGCCTCTGTCTAATAGTGACACGGGAGTAATCCCTGGGACAAACCTACAATCCCCCATCCACTTATTGAGATTCTTCTTGAAGAGATTCAGTGAGGTGCTCTGCCTCACATGAACTGGAATTCTATTCCAGAGTGAAGGGAGCCTCTGGGTTATGAACCTGTCCCTCCAGCAAGTTCTATTTATTTCTGTGCTGAGGTTCAAGTCCCTCGAGCGTGTGGCTCTAAGGGATTTAGATTTACTGAGGTGGAGCATGTCCATTAATTCTGGATTTGACATAGCTTTGTATGTCAGGCATACATCGCCTCGAAGTAGGCGGTATGCAACTGAGTAGAGCTGGAGTTTTTTAACCGAGCAGCATATGGCATCTGTTTGAGACCCTTGATCCTCTTGGTGAGATACTTTTGGGGTCTTTCTAATTGCTGCAGGTGTCGGGTAAGGTACATCCCAAAAGGGGCATTGTATTCTATGATGGGCCTGATGAGGGATGAATAAAGGGCACGATTACCTCTCTTGATCTAGATGTGAAACCCTTCGTGATGAGGTGGGCTATGTAGAAGGTCTTTCTAACCACTTTGGCAATGTGGTTTTCAAAGGAGAGATTGCTATCAACTTGGGTCCCCAGGTCCCTAATAACTTTCTCTGTACTTAATGGGTTTCCGCCTATGTGGTAATTTGTGGGCACATTGTTTTGCCAAAGGGTATGACTATACATTTTTGGCATTTAGCTTTAAACCATGGTGCTGGCACCAGTTATCTGTCTCTGTGAGACCTTTTTGAAGGATGTTTGTGTCAGCTGGAGAGTTGATTATGGCGCCCAGTTTGCAGTCATCTGTGAACTTGGTGAGCCATAGTCCTCCCACGTTTGCCTGTACCTCGGAAAAGTATATACCGAACAAGAGTGGTCCCAGGACAGAACCCTGTGGGATGCCACTTGTGACCGGTTTCGAGTCTGACATGGCTCCAGCAACTCTCGCTCTGTGGGTTCTGTCTTTGAGCCAGTTTGTGACCCATCTTGTGACATAGGGGTTTATATTTAAGCTGGATAGCTTATCTATGATGCCCGAGTGGAGTATTGTGTCAAATGCCTTTGCAAGTCCAGATAGGCTGTGTGGACTACCTTCCCTTCATCTATGGCTTTGGTGACTGTTTCAAAGAAGTCAACCAGGTTCAAAAGGCAGGATCTGCCCTTGACAAAGCCGAACTGGGTAGGATCTAGTGTCTGTAGATCCCCAATGTCTTTGTTTATGAGCTCCATGATGATCCTCTCCATAGCCTTGCAGACTAAGCTAGTCAGGCTTATGGGGCGATAGTTTCCAGGGTCCGTAGAGGCTCCACCTTTGTGGAGTGGGACCACTGTTGCTGTACGCCATTCTGTGGGCACATATCCTGTAGTGAGGCTGAGATTGTATAGCTGTTTTATTTGAGGGATTAGTTCCTCTTGTAGTTCATGTAGGATGCACCTTAGACACCATCGGGTCCCATGGAAGCAGTGTTGTTTGCTTTGGAGAGGGCAGCCTTCACCTGAACATCTGAGATGTTTGGGAGGCAGCCCTCTGCCGGGATAAATACTTGCTCTTTTGGGGGGGGAGGGGGTGGAGAAGTTTGCACTGAACCTGTCTGCCAGGATATTGGCGATGTCTGTGGGTTCAGTGTATTTTTTGTCGTTTAGAATCAACTCAGAACAAGTCTGGGAGTTGCATCCCAGGTTTCTAACATAACTGAAAAAAGCCTTATGATTGTCTTTGGTGTCCTGTGCAATTTTTCTCTCGAAGCTGGCCTTGGAGGATTTTATGAGGGATCGTAACTTTTTGCTAGTACTGATCAGAGATGCCTTCCCTATTAGGGATTTTGCTCAATCATGTAGTAGCTTCCTCCTTCTGTTGTACAGTTTATTTATGGCAGGGGTCCACCAGACTGGACGCCTGCCTTTGGATGATTGGGTCTTGGTTTTGTTTGGGATAGCATGATCCATGCATTCCTGGAGATGTCCTTAGAATGCATTTATAAAGGATTCTGCAGTTTGGGCTGTAGTTTCCACTGGCCCTGGGGCCTTGAAGGATTCCACTTCAGTTTTGAGAAGTGAGAAGTTCGCTTTTGAGAAGTTTTTCACTGTGGTTTTCTGGGCTGGGCGTGGGGTCGGGATGTGGACATCCAGTGAAATTAATTTATGGTCTGATCTTACCAATGAGGGATATACTTCTGGTGTGGAGCATAGAGTCCCCATGTTGGTAATGATCAGGTCTAGTATGTTGTCCCCTCTTGTGGGAGTGGTGACTAGTTGTTCCATAGCATTTGAGTTTATAATTTCCAGGAATCTTTGGGCTAAGGTGCTGGGGCTTGAGTAGTGCTCCCAGTCAATTTTTGGGTAGTTGAAGTCACCCAATATAATGGTGTTCGGAGAGATCTTCATGTTCTCCAATGTTTTCAGGAAAGCCGAATAGGATTCCTGACTTTGAGAGAGTGGTCTGTAGGATGCTATAAACTGAAAAGCAGTCTTGCCCACTGTTAGTTGCACATGGATGGTCTCCGATACTTTGTGCAATGCCACTAACCTGGAGGTGTGGATATCCTTGATAAATATGGAAACTCCCCCTCCTTTTGTGGTTCAGTCCGGGTTTTGAGGCCGAAAAGCATGATACGAGGTATAGCCTGGTAGTGCTGGGGTGCTCTCTGGAGCCTTGAACCAGGTTTCTGTCACTGCACAGATATCGATGCTCTCCATTCTGAGGAGAGCTTCGAGTGCATGCATCTTGAGGTTCAGACTTCTGGCGTTTAGCAGCATTACCCTTAGTTTCTTGTTCCTTGTGCTGTCTATGGGGGTGGGTTTGACTTTTGAGCCTTGCCTAAAAAAGGCACTATGGGGGTGGCAAGAGCCTTTGCCAATATCCAAAAGCCCAGTGGTGACAGGTGCAAGCCGTCCCTAGCGAAGCAACGTGGCTTGTCGAGCATGTCATCCCAGGCTGACAGACACTGGATCCCCTTTGAATGACACCAACATTTTAGCCAATTGTTAAAATCAATCATTTTGTCTTTGTACTGTGGCATCATTCTAGGTGAGGGTAAGATGCTGCTTAAGGTCAGGGTCATACCAGCCTGAGCTACATGATCAGAGAGCTCCTCTATGTCTCTTTTCATATAGTCCAGGGAGGTACATCTCAGGTCATTCACACCAGCATGTACAATGACTGAGTCATATTTGTATTTGCTTTGGAGTGACCTGAGTGCTTGCGTTATGTGTCGGATCCTAGCACCCAACAGGCAGCTCACCGTGACCTTCTCTTTATTCAGCCCGGTGAGCGGGACATCAGTGTGTCTGACAATAGAGTCACCTATAACAAGAGTATCAGGTGTGTTATTCAGCCTTAAGGGCTGTGGCTGCTTGGCACACTGACTTTGTGGGTTATGTGTTGTGTGTGTTTTGTTTTGAGGTAGCGTTTGCTTGGATGTCTGCTTTGGAGGTCTCTGTTGCTTAGGTAGATTTTTATTTAGAGCCTCCAAGTATGTTTTTGTGTATTTATGTGTTTGGTTCGCTGATGTGGTGGGACTATGTGATACTGGAATTGTGTTGTGTGAGGTTACCTTCTCCTCCTGACTGGTTACACCAGTTTTGAGATGAGAGAGCTCAGCCTCCAGTTTGGCTAAATAGTTGCATCTCTCACATATATTTGAACCTGTTTGGAGGAGGAGAAGGTTGTCCGTGTACATGAGACAGTTGTAACATTGTCTCAAAATTCCCAGATTCACCAGCTGGACTGGAGAGGAAACCATTGACTGACCTTTGGACATGCTAGAGTAACAGGGAAACTGAATTTAAGATGGACCAATAGAGGACAGGGTAATCGTAGAGAGTATAAGAGTAAGTAGTGCTTATGGTTTAATAGTGCTAACTTGTAGGATTACTTAATTGGACCAGTGAAGGGCCTTAGAATGAGAATATGGTGTTTAAATTTAGAGATAGAGCAGTTCTAAGTGAAAAATTGAAGAGCAGACTTTGTGGAGCCAGGAATAGTTTACACCCAATTTGGCGGCGCTGCCCGTTGTTGCGCTATGCTCAAAAACGCGCAAAACAACGCAAAAGAAGGTTTTAAGAGAGGAAGATGAAGGAGTTTTGGAATTGACCCAAAATGGCCAATAAAACTACAGTTTCAAGTCAGTAACCACTCCCACAGGGGCAGGCAGGCTGCTCAATGTTTTTCACTGCCACTGATCAACAGAGAGACTTTCCTTTAGCCCAAGCAAAAAATGGCCTCACAGAAACTTACATGTGCTCCCTAAGGGTCCTATTTGTTTTGCCTACATGAAAACATTTACGTTTTCCACACATTGCTAAGTAAACTAAATTCCTATATTTGCAGTCACTATACTGACTGACAGTGTATCGTCTATTGGTATCTGGATGTATAAACACATTGCTGCTAGCCATATATGTACATTGGTTGCAGTTATGACATGGAAAAGTCCCTTCCCTCACAGAATTAATTAATTTCTACTTATTATTTTATTCATAACAAAGTAATCTCTTTAAGGACTTAGTGTTCTTGTAACACATCTTTGGTTTTTCACCTACTATATCTTTTATTTTATCATCTAGTACTAGGATATTCCAGTTCTTATTAATTATCTCCAGGATTCTCTTGTTGTTATTGATATGAGGGATGGTTACTCTGTGTATAGCTCATTGGGATATCTTATTGGATCTTGTGGTATGTGCTAACGTTTTGGATGGCTCCGAGGTTTCCAATGAAGAAGATGACCTTTTAGAAGTCTTTTCAGATTTTTGTATCGGAGACATAGGCTTTTTTTGGAGTGCTTTGACCCTGTTCTAAAGCTTCCAAAAAAGAAGATTTAAGCAGACCTTTCAGTATCAGTTTGTTCTTCCTCTCATGAAGAACCCTAGAACTAACAGAGTGGCATATAGAGCATGACTCCTGCAAATGAACTGCTCCCAGGCAGTAAACACATTCTGTATGTCCATCAGTAATGGACATTTTTTGCATGCACTTAGGGCACATTTTAAAACCCGAAGGTCTTACTTCTTTCTTTGACATAGTACTCAAAAGCAATTTACAATCACACAGCAAGAAGGTAGGGAAACAGCCCTCTAACTAAAACAGGCTCTGTAGCTCTCTAATTTAAACAAGCTCAACGAAAGGGTTTTAAAAGGGAACCCATGCTTCTATAAATTTGTAAATGTATATAAGTAAGGACAATAATACACAACTATGAAGTACTGAAGTATCCATCAACTGACAGGAAGAAAAGTTATCTGCTACTTATATAGCCACAATCCACACCACAGAACTACTTGCTAACACAGTTTTAAAAGAAAAAACAACTGTTATTATGAAAATTTAATATAAGTTAACTAAAGCACACTCCAAATGTGATGGCAGTTTTTAAAGGCCTAAATCAAACAATGGCCAACAAGAAGGAAACAACACACTAAACTTTAAGAGATAAAAATGCTCCACAATAAGCGTGAGCAAGGGATTTATATATATTATTAATGAAGCTAGCTTGCCCGCTTTAACTTTGTACTTAGGAAAGATTTTTCTTAAGAGGAACACACACCTCTATAAACTTGTAAATGTATATAAGCAAGTACAACAACACACAATTAAAAGGTACCCATCAACCGACAGGAAGCAAACTTATCTGATACTTATATAACTAACTATGCACACCACACAACTACTTTAAAGTACAGTTTTGTAAGAAAAAGCCAACTGATATTATGAAAAGTCTAAAATAATTATGCTAAAGCACACTTCAAACGGGATGGGAGTTTTTAAAGGCCTAAATCAAACAACAGCCAAAAAGGAGGTAACAACACATTAAATATTAAGAGAAAAATGAATACATATACTAAAAGAGCTAACTATTAACTATTTTTAAGGAAAAAATATCAAGTAGAAAATATCCACTTGGCCAGAGCTAGATAAATCACCCAATCTGTTTCAGTGGCAAACGACATCTAGGGAAGGCACTAGAACATCATGGGATAGGGATTGAGCCATGAGCTATTTGGAGACCTCGAGCTTTAGTAAACGGCCGAGTCTGAACCCATCAGTACAGAATGAAGATGAGATAGGACAACTTCACATCAAAACTTCTGAAAAACACAAACAGAAGCACCATATTATGTAGGGACACACCTGGCTAATTAATATAACCAGCTCAAAAGTAATCATAACTCAGTATAAGAGACATATATTCCAAGAGATGTAGCAATACTGAAATTCATAGAAAATCAGATGAACTTGCATTTTGGTCATATTTGTAGGATTCCTTTTCAAAATATTTGTTTTGCCAGTAGTGTTTTCTGCATATTGACTGGATTCCTGTCTCATGACTTTAGAGATAATTTTTATTAGCTAAATACAAAGAAATTAAATTTAGTCTTTTCCAATGTTTTTCTCCAAATGAAAAACAGACTACTTAATTCAGTGTATGACAAGGATGCATTTTATTGGAGCCTACTTATCAGGGGTTAAACCTTCAGTAACCTTAGGTTGTTCTCATCCTACTGAGCAAAAGTACTTGCTGTTCATCTGTTATTTTATGACCAGGTAAGTATTAACAGTTTCCTACTCAAGAGGAGGAAAAAAGTTCTTATTTCAAAATGCATCGAGACTATTAGCAATGGATTATGTCTTCTGAAACCTTCACAAAGTTATCATAGTACAAATTCTGCCTTTATCCACTGGGAATTAATGATGGTGTCTCAAAGATATTTAAAACTCTGATTTCATTTTTTCAGTGATTTAAGGTACTAAAGGATTTGGTGCTGAATACAATGTTCATAACCTGGGCAGTTTTATTGGACTACAGAAAATATAAATCTAAAAAATAAAGTAATA
This sequence comes from Protopterus annectens, assembly GCF_019279795.1. Classification (NCBI taxonomy): domain Eukaryota; kingdom Metazoa; phylum Chordata; order Ceratodontiformes; family Protopteridae; genus Protopterus; species Protopterus annectens. Next base: position 1,348,209,825 of record NC_056731.1, read on the forward strand.
AATTGAGACTTTTCATCTTTTAAAGCTAGATTCTGTGGATTTTATAAAAAATGCTAACCTACAGTGAGAAGGAAAAACAAAACTGACTTTTGTAAAGCAATGCGATGACCTAGATAGACCCCTGTCTGTGCAGTTAAGGCAATCAGAGGCTGCAGATGAAGACACAGAGCTTATATTTTGGATCCCTGAGGACATACTTGGTCATCTGGGTTTTTTTTTTTTTTACCTGTTTCACTTCTGTCCCATGGAGTGCTGTCTAGACATACAGACAAAAATCTTATAAAAAGATATCATTGCCTCAGATGAAAAGACTTCTATGAGGATATAGGACTTAAAAAATGGCAAGATAGGGCAGCGGGTACATTTTTATCCAGTGACTCAACGGACTGAAGCATAAGGAAGAAAATCCACATGTAAAAAAGTAAAAAATTATGCTAACCAGAACCAGGTTTAAATCTGTCATGTGATATGGCATATGCACTTCAGGTTAAGAATGCAGAATTTGTGCAATTTGTCAACTAAATAATAATTTAATAATTAATAATTCTGCAACCTAGATGTTTTTTTCAAACACTATCTTGACTACTTGTATGTGATAATGCACTGTAGTGGTGTAAATGTTTTTTTTTACCCCTGAAATTATACCAAGTTAATTCTATTGTTATACAAGGTTAGCAATATGTATGCTAGCTTCTTGTCTTTTCTTATAAGTAAATAAACAACATGTGAAAATGAGGAAAATAATTTCAACCATATTTGTAAAATATTTAAGCCTTTTTTCCTCATATATTATATTAATATTTCATAGATTATGAAATGACTAGTATGTCACTGCTGATATAAATAACTGATAACCCATTATTGTAGAAGAATCCATGGCATTACTGTTACCCATATGTTGTTTCAAAACTGTAAGTGTATCCTTACTGTCACAAAAATAAAAGAACTTTAGTTAGTACAGTAATCTAAACTTCTAATGTTATCAGCAGTGCTGTTCCCTGGAGTGTGCATAAATACATTGCTTTTATTCATATCATGTAATCCTTGCAGCATTTCTCTGAAAAAGTCAGTGTGACAAAATGATAGCTGCCAATCAGTGGAGCAGAACTACCACCGTACTGTGACACAGAAGGTGGAGACTAAAAATAAGAATGCCATGTGTACTTCATGATGAGCTGAAATATTATGGACTAGCTGTTTAGAGCTTTTTTTCTTCTTCTCCTTCAAATGACAGTTCATTAAACTTGTCATTCTTGGGTGTATAGCATGGTATAAGAAACAAAGCTCACAGGTAAACATACCTATAATTTGTTTTCTGTGAGGAACATGCCCTCTAAATACCTGTGTAGTTTGTGGTACCCCTATACCCCCTGCCAATCCCACAGATCATCATACTTTTGAGAATGAAATATAGCCCACTTTAGTGATGTGGTTATACTAAAAGGGTTACTTTTGATAAAACAGCCCAGCCAGCAGCAGTGTCTACACTAACTCATTCATAGAATGATATTTCTTCTGTTTTTGTATATTGCAAGTAATGGTCAGTATACTTAGAAACATTTACATACAATTGGGGTGGCTTATATATAAACTACTATAACCGATTACTAAATAACTTTATGCATTGTAAATAAATATATTTACAAGAAAATTAGTGTTTTGTACTATGACTGCCACTTCATTGTAAAAACTGGATCTATTACTGTTTGGAATCACACCATCATTCTGTTCTAATATTTTTCTAAGATTCCATGCTTATGTTATATATAATCTTGTGGACTTAGATGGGGCTATATAGAAGCAAATGTATGAAGTTCTTTTCCAGTCAGAGACGTTTAAGACTGAATAGGTCAATAAATATGTAATGCATGCAACTCTGTGATTATGCTGTGAAATTTGGAAAAAATAAACATGTTAAGCACATCCCTAGCATAAGATCTGATCTTTACAGTGCTTGTCGCTGATTTAACAAAAGCTTGTTAAGCTCACCTAAGTGCTTGTTAAGATTGGGTCTTGTACTAGGTACTAACAAAAGACAGTAGTAACTGGCAAAGAACGATGACAGAAGGCAAATGTGCTTTACAGTTTGATAGCCCCTTTCCTCTGCCACATTTATAGCAAAAGGTGTGACACAATGAAATGTCTTGACAGCTTTAAAGCCCTTCATGCTTCTCAGAGATACTTTTTTTTCTACCTGTTGTCCAGGTATACACTCTAGGAAGTATTGCTTAATTATGGCCGTATTACTAATCATTAAGGTAAATTTATGGAAAGGTGTTACACCATTTAATATTCAGCACACACTTGTTCCACAGGTAGGTAATCTTTTGGACAAGAACCTATCCTTTCAAGAAGTCTTATTTGTCTTACAATGTAAGCTGAGTTTTGCAGCAAGCATTCCTAGCATTGCCAGAAGGTATAGTAAAACAGGATCTTTCATAGTTTAAAAGGCAAGACAGAGATCTCCATGTAGGACCTGACCTGTATGAGATGGAAAAAAGTGAAAGACTTTTTCATCCGTCTTGATAGCGAAGGGAGTTTAGGCCTTCAATTCTCTTGGTTAGGAAATGTTGTAGTAAGCATGTGGGAAGTTATATAGTAAATGGAATGTCATATTCATGATCAGCCTTATTGGGGGGGGGGGGGTTGGAATACTTGGATCCCTTTCTATTTTGAGATTATACTTTTGATAAATAAATATGCAATGAAGGAAGATATTCTTACTGTAAGTGATGCTTCATGATCAAAGGCAGTTCATGATCAACAAAAGTGCCTAGATCTCTACAGGTTCCATTTATGTGATAATCAGTGGGAAAGACTTGTTTTCCAAACATGGCTATGTTAACTGTCGCAAATTAAGTCCAAGGCCATGGTCCTAGCACCAGGTGCTGACTCTCTTGAGCCATTCTTAGCGAATATGAATCTTTTGGAAAAATCAGTAAAGGCAACCAATTTGCAATAATCTGCAAATGTAGTCAGTCATAACCTTTGGACATCTGCCTTAACATCAGAAAAGTAGATGCTAAAGAAAGGGAGACCCAGCAGTGAGCCGTAAGGGAATCTGTTAGTGACTAATCTATTATATGAGAAGGTACTACCAACTCTCACCATATGTGTTTGATCTGAGATCCAGTTAATACACGGAGTGATACAGGGGTTAATATTTAAGTTAGTAAGCTTATCAACAATGCCTGCATGGGGAATCATATTGAATGCTATTGTAACATTAAAATAAATGGTATGTACAGAATGACCCCCCCCCCCCAATATGACAGCAGTCACTATCTCAACAGTCACACCAAATTAAACAAGCAAGCCCTACCCTTCTGAAAACTGTACTGACAAGGAGTGAGTCTTTTAAGTTACCAGTTTCACTTGTATTGATATAGACTGAGATGTATTCCATGGTTTTGCAGTTAATATTGGTGAGGCTAATAGAATGATAATTTCCAGAGTCCGTTACAATACCTTGCTTAAGCTGAGGCACTACAACCACTGGTCTCCGGAGCTGAGGCACATACGCTATGGAGAGGCTGAAAAAAAAAGCTTATTGTGAGTTTCAGGAACAATGTACATTATACTAACAACAAAGCTACATGGTAATTTATACAGACCCATGGAAATGTTATTTTTACTTTTGGTAATAGCTTCCAGGATCTGGCCCATAGTGATAATGGCAGGAATAGTGTTAAAAATTCAAAGAAAGGAACACTAAGGTGAGAGGGAGGGGAAATTTGACCTAAATTTGTCAGCCTGGATATTTGCTATGGCTTTTTTACCACAACTGGTAGACTGTTCACTTAGAATTTAGGCACTATTGGGTATTACTTCTAATACTACTAATATAGTTGAAGAAAGCCATGCAATTATCCCTAATATAGGTAACTACCTTCAGTTAATATTTAGTTTTTCCTAATAAAGTGTTTCAGATGTCTGAGAATTTACAGATGCTGGCATTTTTTTTCATATAGACAATTTAATTTTCTCCTTTTTATTATGTTTGTTTATATGAGAATCTCACCACCAGTGTTTATCATTGACTTTCCTACCATAAATATGCCTAATATCTAATGACTTTTTTTTAAAATTTTTCTAAATGTTTTGGATTTCTAATACCACAACAGGAGTGGACCCCATTCCTAAGTCAGGGCATGATTAGAGTTCACAGTATTAGTTTTACTTCAATCTTTGATGTTAGCTAAGTGGAGAAAAAACATTATTCTAGTACTATCCCTCAGGAGGGACCACACAGCAGGGTGTTAGAAGAGTGGGAAGGTTAGAGTAGATTTGAAAAAATCTTTTTTTTATAAGACAAATACATTTACTGGGTCATGTTTAGAGCAGTGGTTGTAGATGCAGCAGAACAAGTGCCTGCAGCATCACATGCTATTTACCCCAGACTTTTTTAAGGCCATACCCCCCCCACCATGCAAATGTTTTGTTTTCAGGCTAGATAAACTGCAAGGTATGTTGCCTCTGAGGATATGCTCACAATAGACTCTAGGACAGTTACACCTCCTTAGTCATCCTGCCTGCCCAGCCCACTGACTGCACCAAGCTCTGGCCTCAAGTAGAGCTTAACTAATGATTTGCACACACTGGCATGATCCCTTCTGTCCAGGATAGGCATGTCCATCTTCCCTGACAGCTTTATAAGAGTACCAAAGTTCAGCCTAGATGATATCATCTTAGCTTTTAGATCTAGGAGAATAATTCTAATCCCGTTCTCAGCAGAAGGAATAAGACACCTTGAAGAAGTTTTTTAAAGTGTTTTAAAAAGCATGTTCAAGCCAGTTATGTGAGCTGATGGACAAGCATTCTTATCTGACCAACAAAAATATGTCTTTAGCTTCTACAGGCATAGTTTTATTTTTTCTGGTGACACAGTCATGCTGCCTATTAAGTTCTAGGTGGATAAACCTTAAAATCGTATTCTCTGCAGTTTGTAGAAGACTTTTATTATATGGTGATTATAATGCTATAAGTGGCAGAGCATACTTGAGTCCAGACAAAAGCATGTTTAATGCAATTGCACTCCTTGCCTCCATGATGAATAAATGTGATGTTTTGTACAAAATGTTTATGTGGTTCAGTACTTTGGTTATTTTCAGTTCTTTGTGTTTGGTAAAAGGAAGAGCTTAGTTCATTGTTATGCCTAGGTACTTATAATGGTCAAAAGCTCTAATTTCTGTAGTTTTAGAGTCCTTAATTGATAATGGGGTGGCTTTGGCAAGTTTTTTGTAGGTCAAAAACATCATAAGCAGATTTCTTGCAATACTTACTGTATTCTTGAAACTGGCTTAAGGCATTCTTCAATTAAAGTTCAAATAGCTGTCTGTTCTAATTTTCCCAAGTGACATCATGGCTTATCTTTAGCTTTCTTAGAAGTCTGCCAAACCATTCTAAAGGAGGATTTCCTGTTGAGACCTCTCTTAAATGAACTAGTGACTCCTTAGGTCTTGTATTTTGTTTTAGAAAAATTAACAATGCTCCATTTAAACAAATTTTTACAGTATAATTGAAATATCTGTCTTGGAAAATGCTTTCCCTGGTTATTATTCCTTCTGCTAGAAGACTTTTTTTTGAATATGTTTATTTATATAAGATTTTTACTTAGTACAAAATGACCACTACAAAATATTCAATAACAACCTTGAGTAGCATACTACCTTCACCTAAGATGATATCACAGTATAAAGAAAAATGATTGACTTCAACAATTGTTTTAGTTTCTGGTGTCATTCTCAAGGGATCCAGTACCTGCCAGCCTAGGATGACATGGTAGATAGACTATGCTGCTTTGCCAGAGATGGTCTTCATCTGTCACCTGTGGGATTTCAGCTACTGGCTAAGGCTCTTGCCTCCCCCATAGTGCCTTTTTTAGGCAATGTCACAACAACAAAATTCCCAACGTAAAAATATCTTCAAAAAGCAACCTCAAGGTTATGCTGCTAAATGCTAGGAGTCTAAACCTAAAACTGCAGTCACTAGAAGCAGCCATCACTTTAGAAGATACTGAAATCTGTGCAGTCACAGAGAGTTGGATTAAGGTCTTGGAAAGTGTCCCGGGCATACCAGGTTATAATGCCTTTCACATATTCAGGCCACAAACTGAAAGTGAGAAAACTAAAGGAGGCGGAGTATCAATATTCTTCAAAGATAAATACATCTCTTGATTGGTTAAACAAAATAATTCCCTTGAACTAATCCATGTCCAGTTGACTGTAGGTAAAACCTCTCTACAAGTTATTGCCAGTTATAGGACCCCCTCCATGAACCAGGATACCCACACTGCATACTTGGATCTACTTGAGTCACTCAAGATACAAACAAACACCCTGGTTTTAGGTGACTTTAACTACCCATCCATAGATTGGATAAATTATATGTGTACTAACATACTTTCCCAAAGGTTCTTGGACTTCATCAACTCTGATGCCCTGGACCAGTTGGTTGACACCCCCACGAGGGGCCCAAACATTCTGTGAAAACTTAATTTTAGGGTGCTAAAGCACTGTGCTGTTACTCTGATGCTTACTGTGATGGATTTGAAGTCTTCTTAAGACACTCAGTCTTGCTGGCTGGATTCTGCTGAAATCAAAGTCTGGTTATAGTTGCATTCACAGTCTGTTGCATACAGAAACTTGCAGAATATACACTGATGAGAGAATATACTTTGCAGCACCTGTCTTTAAGAGCAGTAACCAATAACTTTTATAATAAACCACACATACTTCTGTTACAGCTTCAGAAAATGTTCTACTTTACTTCTCATATAGTACAGATTATGTGAGTGATATAACATTTACCTCAGGACAAATGTGTCCCTACCAATACCCCTAACATAAATGGATTTAATACAGACTTTATATATTTTTAGTTAAACACACACCCTCTTACTTTTGGAAAGATACTGCCTTGATGACGCAAATGCTGACACACCTGTTCTTGTGCAAATGCTGATAAGTAAACTGTCTTCAAGGAAACACCTTGTAGATTAGAAAAGCATATTTTTAAACTTTCTTAGAAAAACATGTCCTGTTGTCAGTTCTTTAAAGAAAGCAAATGACATTCTTGTCATGTCTGTAAGAAGTCAGCTTTCTTGATGTGTGTGTAATACACTCATAAGCAAGTTCCTTATTTTTTAAGCCACAGTCATTTAGTATGGATGCTAATCACATATTACTAAACTCTATTTCTACATTTAAGCAAGCTTTATTTTATTTCTTATTTATGTTGCATATTTGTAGCAAAGTTACTTTCAACCTTAGTATATTGTTGAGCATAATCTTACAATTCCCTCTTTTTATTTTAAAAACATAATCAAAACACTTTATACTGATATGTATTTTTGATCTCATTATATAGAAAACACATTAAGAAACAAAATCTTTAGTCTTCTTTTGATGCAGAAGTCAAAATGCAATTGTACATAGTTAATACAATGATATCAAGTATTACTACTAAAACTGAATGTAAACAACTTTTTCTTTTACAGACCATTCTGTGAAAATATTTTATCAGTTATGAGCTGTGTCTGCTTTAGTTTTATTTTTTAACTTGATTAGTTTATTCTTTTGCAATCACAGAATTTAATTTATGACTTAGTACTCTTTTATTAACTCTTTGCACCTGTTGAATTAACTCTTTACTTTCATTGATTATTTTATATCAAAAGATTAGAAATAGACTGATATCTATAAGAGATAAGACCTATGTGCTACTGTAAGCATTTATACACTGCTGAAAATATACAGTTTCAATGTCATTTTAACCATAACATTGTGGTAATGTCTCTGAACTGCCCATTAACATCTTGGTTGACAGTGAACTGAACATAAAGTACTGAACTGGGTTTAGATAATAAATATTTGAATGCGATTATTTCAGTATATTTAATACTTGAGGATTTAAAAAAAACATGATGTATATACTAAAGAATGTTGTTTGTACATATTAGTCCATTAGATGTATGAATACAATATTTAATTTTCCTTTAACTGGGGTAACCAATAAGATTCCAACTTAAAATTAGTAATAATATTACAACTTGACAGATTACTTTTGAACTTATTACAATGTATCCTATACAGTATGTATTTACACAGACTGTTTGCTATTCATCCATTTCAATCTAGTAGCTATCCTGGACCCAATTTTTTTTAAACATGGGGCAGGATTCACAAAGCCTCCATATAACAGTTACAAGGCTTACACGGAGGCTGCAGTTAAACGGTGTGACGTCAGCATGTCATGCATATGCATGAGGGCATGCTGAATCACACCTAAGGCTAACACGGTCCATGTAAGACAGTAGGCGGCATGTCCGTAGGGCGAGCCCTGCAAACGGACACACCCCCAGAAGAGTAAAAGTCCCGAAAGTAAGCCCCCACAACAGAGTCCGTGTAAATGTGAATAAACACAACACATGCCCCCACAGACTATGAACATAAAATGAAGAAATGAACATCTAATATTTTTTTTTATAAGTTGTAAAGATGTTTGCCCGTGAGTGCGCTCGTTTGCACGGGCATGCCCGGCGCTTCACCACTGTTAGCAGTCAGTGGAAAAGCATATAAGAACTAAATATGCAAAGTAAGCCAAGAAGCAATAGCGTAGCGGTAGAGACGTCGGCTGAAGAGGAGGCAGTCATGGTTCGAGCCCCCACAACATCAATTTTTATTTTTAGTGAAATAAGCACGCAACAAGTCCCTGACATATATGTACATATATAAAATTATATTTTATGTAAAATGTAATGAAATGGGCCATGTATTTTGAAGAAATGTGAGATAAAAAAAAAAATGTCAGATGTGCCTATAGCTGAGCTACAGTCTAACAAGTTGAGGATATCTGCTTGTAGGCGAACAGTGTTTTAACAGGTGTAAAATGAGTGCCCGTAGGTGAGCAGTGTTTCAACAGGTGTAAAATGAGTGCCTGTAGGTGAGCAGTGTTTTAACAGGTGTAAAATGAGTGCCCGTAGGTGAGCAGTGGTTTAATAGGTGTAAAATGAGTGCCCGGGGTTGAGCAGCATTTTAACATGCTGAAACTGTGTGCCCGTAGCTGAGCTGAGCGTAATATGCATGCTGACAACCAAATGACGCGTAAACCAGCGTGATCCGTTTGCGCGGAGCTGCTCACCGCGCCAACAAGCTAACCGGCGGGCAACGTTGAGCAAGCTGTATCAAAACTGCCTTTATGCAGACACACCTCCTAGCCTGTGTAGATAGTCATAAAATATAAAAAGCAATGGCCAGGTTCGAACCCAGGATACCATGCACCATAGTCAAAGTACTGAACCACTAAGCCATGACAGTTGCACTTAGAAATGCAGTAATGGCATATATATAGGAATGACTAGAAAGAGGAGCATGACAAAGCAGGTTTTGTGAAGCTGATACAATTCCAAAATGGCCAATCACAGATAAGTGTGGGAAAAACGGCATATATAAGCCTCATAGGTGGTAATACACAGCATATCCGATTGTGGAACCGACTTGCAGCCAGGATGTCATGTGTAGGAGAGGGTAGTTGCTTCCGAGCACAGAGGTGGGGCATTGAGGAGTCCAAATATATGGTTTGGCTCCTCGTCCATGATCATGAGGCCCAACTCATGCAGGGCCAGGTCCTGTGGGGAGCATATAGGGCTGAGGCATGGTACCGGTTGGCACATGATCTCACCAGTGCCACAGGAATACCAAGGACTAGTGAACAGGTCCATCACCACCATGCGGATCTGAAGAGACAGAAGCAGGACCAACTGAACTGTTGGATCCAGGAGGCCCGGCAAATGCCCAACGCCCCACTACTGAGTAAGTTACATGTAATTATTTATGTAAGAAATTAACCTAGCTGATATTATGGAGATGTGTATTCCAATATTACTTCATTTATATTACAGCTGCAGGTGTCTGTTCTGCGAACCGTCGAGCCTATTGCGATAGGCTGGTGCGGTTGTGCCACCGGGCAGGTCAGTAATTCTCTCCCTGTAACTGTAAATAAATATATAAGTATGACAGTTAGCAAAAGAGTGCAGTGTAGTCACTAATTAATAAAATGTGCAAGTAACAGTGTAAGAGAGTTTGCAAGTATTGCTTGATTACAAAAGTGTGATGCAGCCTGTAATCCAAACATAAAAATGAAACAAGTCTGAAATAAAGATGTCCCACCTGTAATATAATAGTACATAACCTGCAGCAGGCTGAAAAGTACAGCTGCAGAAGCTGAGTAAAACACATGTGTGAAATATATCCCTGTTGAAATTCTGAAACATGACATAAGTGAGACTGTTGGAAAGGTTTGTAATAACTAAAGGTAAAACATGTCAATAAAGCCTAGAATTAAGTACCATCCTGAATTGTAAAAATAAAACAAGTGAGAGAGTGTGAGAAAGAGGTATGAATCCACCAATAAAGTAGTAATAACTCCTGAATAAAGTATACTGCAGTCAGTACAGAATGAAATGAATGTGACAGGCAGAACCAAACAGCAACATGTGTTGAAAAAAGTACTGAAGCTGGAATGTGTGTCCCAAAATCTGGATATGTTGCTCTCAGTCTGCAATATGCAGATAGTATGGTTGTCTGAAATACCAAACATCCACAGTTGTCTATAGCCATATAAAGCAAAGTAGCAGGATGATGTAGCTGAACAGAGCCAGATATGAATGTGTATGAATAAATATGAAATGTATATTGATGTAGCAGTAAGATTCCTATCACCAACCTGAAGTAGTTATCACATAGGAAACTGTAGGCAGACCTGTAGTGTGTATATATCTGCAGCTAGTAGAAATGTACAGCATATGTATAGGTATTTGAAGTTGTTAATTAAATATTTCTTCACCCTACCCTATAACCACAAATAATCCATTCCACGTGAAATGGGTATGTGCATTCACAATTAACACCCCTGGACATTTGTCCTGTTGGTTCATACATATTTGCATGTACGTTGATGCATGTGCCCTGTTCATACATCCAAACCTGATGGCCTGTTGCAATCAATCAACCCTGCATGTTGTTGGATTGTGTATTGCTGTTCAAATTATGCATGTGTTATGCTTGCTGTTCAATGGCTTGAATTTATGGGTGTTTGGTTAATGGGAATACTAATGCATGCTGTTACAACTAATTGTGAATGGTATTGTACGTTACTAACCCAAACTGTCATAACATAATGCAAAACACAGGACGACAGGGAAGGCGAGTTCCAGCGGACCCACCTCTCCCACCTCAGCTGGCGAGTGCACCTGGCAGTAGTGCCCAGGCCGGACCCTCCTCCAGTGGCCCTGTGCCACCTGCGGGTGGAAGCGCTGCAGGGGATGGGGCTCATCCCCCCTCTGCAAGCGTGGCTGGAGGAGAACATCCACTCACCCTCCGTAGTGTCCGGACTGTGGTGCGTAGGGAGATCTGGCATGCTGTGCTTGGGCGCCTACGCCAGCTTGAGGCATGGGTGGCACAACTCACGGGCATGCCTGCTGCCCGGCCTACACAGCCCCCAGCACAGCCCTGTCCTGGGCAGTGAAGGCACAGTGGCAACTGCCCATGGGTGGGGATCTCAGTTCCACTGTTACCATCTGTGGGCTCATGGGCTCGAGATATCCAAACATCCATCCCCGTCAATTGTGTAACCCCCCACGTGTCATACACCACCCCTGTATGCGTCTTGTTTGTCTTGTCTGTTAACCTCACCTACCTACCTCCCCAGCTATACCGACTTCCTGTACCTGACATACCACTCTCACCTGAAAAAAAAAAAAAGGGCACTCTGTACCCACAAAAAAATTATGCCCCATACATAGCTGCCCATTTTGCACACATGTCTGCTGGACATGTAAACTGGCAATTACAATTGGCTGTACAACAAATATTATTGTTGTCCTCACACCTCTTTCAGGGGTGGAAGGTTTCAAATTTCACACCAAATTACAAACATATGCACAGCTGTTGCTGACGAAGAAATGGGCAGCTATGGGCCTTTCCTACATCCCTCCTGCAAAACCCTACTGTCCTACCCTCTTTGTGACCCCTTTTTCACTACTTTCCTATCTCCCCATTTTCTTTTCTTTCAAAGAAAATAGCTGGTGTCTTGAGAGTAAGCACTTTTAAGCAGTAGTAAGTGGGTGTGCGCGAAGCTAAGCGGCAGTGCGCATGCATGAGCTCCGCGCAAACCAGCGCTAACCCGCTTACAACTGCTTAAAAGTGCCTTAGTCACTCTGAATGACAAGGCCTGTAGTTTTCTCAGCAGCAAAATAAAATACCTCCCTCAGTCTCAAACCCAGGACCTTGGAAACACTAGTCTGCATGACTTACCACGAAGCCATGAGTGCTATACAAGAACATTGTGCTGAAAGAAATATATCATAAAATATTAGGAATTAATGTAAAGGGAATATAGCAAGTCTAGTACACAAAGCATGTCATGTATATTTACTGTCAAATCAAGTGGATTTGTAAAATAGTACTGTGTGCTGAGAAACAGTCATGCTAGTTGGTAGCTACTAGGTAATAATGTCACAGGTAGCATCTGGCAAGCCATACACATACTCAGAGCAGGATAAACACTGCCATAGTTGAATAGTTAAGAGTTCAGACATAGCAACTGTGACTGAGTTACAGGGATGTCCCTGATGTGAAAACAAATGTCAACTGTGCCCCACTGACACCCTGTCAAATGTACTAACAGTAGGCAGAAAGGTGTAACTACACATGCAATGGTAAGTATGACTGACTGAAGGTATGCACCACCTGCATGGCATAAATGGTGTACTAATGCATATGCTTGAAATAACCCACAGTCACAACTGCAGAGTATCAGAATATGTCACTGGAGTAACCCACTGCTATGTACCATTCCATGAGGCTGATAAAAGATGCACCAGAGAGTATCTGAGGCCTGCTCAGCAGCATGATCAAATACCCCTGTAAGTGTCAAGGCCCACACCATGGCCAGACCATACTGCATGCAGTAACACCCTACCACAACAAACACATAGGGAATTGCTGGCCAAACAGATTTAGCAAGCATTACAAGCTGTGAATGTAAATGGAAAATAGGAAAGCCATAGCAACACATTACAGGAAAGACACCTAGCAGGCATACAAGGAGTGAATGTAAAGGCCAAATATTGAAGCCATAGCAACAGATTGCAAGAGCCACTGCTATATACCAGTTACACCACAATCCCCACAGGAAAGCACACACACCCATATACACAGTATTACTAGTCGTAGGTGTCAGTTTACTTACACACGGAGAACAGGACACTGGAGGAAGGAATACTCAGCTTACAGAACAACATGCATTGCAGTGTCTACAACACAGCCTGAAATATGAGAGACATACCAACCCTTACACTCACAGAACAGTGTCCACAGCAAACCAGCATGGTCCCCACCCTGATAATCTGAAAGGGCTACGCCTACCTAACAGACCTTTTTATAGCACAGGCCTGTAATCACAGTGAGAACTGCAATCACTACACAACAGGCTGCATGCAATTAGTAAATGCTGGCTAACAATTGGTGCAGAGGCCATCACATGGACATGTGCAGATACCTACAAAAGCATCCTGTACTCCCAGTCCACACATGCAATACTGTCATTGCAGCCGCTGGAGGTAGGGAGAGAGAAGGAGAGAGAGAGAGAGAGAGAGAGAAAACAAAAAAAAAGTAAAAAAAGAAAGAAAGAAAGAGAAAGAAAAAAAACCTGAAACAACAAAGCAAAGAGGCTGACAGCAGGCCAAGCAACTGCAAGCCTACACAAACAGCTGCAACAAACACAGGTAATGTAAAGTACTACTATAATACTCTACATACTGTGAACCCTCCAGATGAGTTATTGGTCTGTATCTATGTATATGAAGATGTGCATAGGGACGGGGACATACTGAAACTGTCACTGAAGGCTCCACATACATATGTATGTGACGGTAGCTATGTGCACATAGCAATGTAGGTTGTAGTGCAATGTACAAGTAGGTTGTACAGTAATGGGTGTTCAGCAGTACGTTACTGTGTGTATACATATGTGGAACTAAAAAGGAGTATATATATATATATATATATATATATATATATATATATATAACATGTATATGTATGTATATCGAGATATGTATGTGTATATATATATATATATATATATATATATATATATATATATATATATATATATATATATAATATGCATATGTGTATACATAGATAGAGAGGGATGTAGAAATACATAGATATATATAGTTTCACAGTGGCATAGTTTAGTACTAGGCTATCTGCAGACAGTGTATAGAATAGATTTAGAAACTTGCGCCTCTGTATAGTAGTGACACAGTGAAGACCCCCCCTACATAATAGCATTAGTTTACTGTGCCTATGTCTAGTAGTGACACAGAGAAGACCCCTGCTGTAAACCTATGATCTCCCATCCACTTGTCAAGAATGCACATGAAGAGTGTCAGTGAGGGTCTCTGCCTAACATGAACTGGGATCCTGTTCCACAGTATGGGAAGCCTCTTAGTGATGGATCTGTCCCTACAGTATGTCCTATTCATATGTGTGCTGAGGTTTAAATCTGTAGCTGTCGTGCTTCTGATGGATTTGGATTGTATGAGGTGGAACATGTCCATCACTACCAGATTGGACATGGCCTACTACATCAGGCACAGATCACCCCTACGTAGGCAGTATGCTATGGAATAGAGCATGAGTTATGTTAGTCTGGCAGCATATGACAGTTGTTGCAGACCCTTGGTCCTCATGGTGATGTACTCATGGGGTCCCCCTAGCTGTTGCAAGTGCCAGGTGAGGTACATACCAAATGGGGCACATAGTACACAGTCATGGGCCTGATAAGGGAGTCATGGGCCTGATAAGGGAGGAGTATAGGGGTACAATGACCCCTTTTGATGTGGATGTGAATCCCTTCATGATAAGGTGGGCAAGGTAGGAAGTCCATCCAACCACTTTGGCAACGTGGGTGTCAAATGAGAGGTCAGCATTGCACAGTGTCACCAGGTCTCCGATTACTTTGTCTGTACTCAGTGGGTTATTGTCTATGTGATAATATGTAGGTACCTTGTCCATCCAAAAGGGTATGAGTATACATTACGTGGCATGCAGTGTCAGGCCATGACTCTGGCACCAGTTGTTGGTGTCCGTGAGGCCTGTCAGTAGGATGTATGTGTCAGCAGGTGTATCACCTATGGCGCCTAGTATGCCGTCATCTTTGAACATTGTCAGCCACTACCCTCCCATGTCTGCTTCCACATCTGAGAATGATATGTCGAACATGAGCAGTCCCAGGACAGAGCCCTGTGGGACACCACATGTGACGGGCTCTGAGTATGACATGGCACCAGTGAGGTTGACTATAGGGTTTCTATCCGTTAGCTGGTTTGCAACCCATCATGTGACATATGGATTTACATTTCAGCTGTTGATCATGTCTATGATGGCAGAGTGCGGTATTGTGTCGAATGCTGTAGGCAAGTCCAGGTAGGCTGTATGGACCACTGTGCCCACAGCAATGGCTCTAGTGACTGATTTGAAAAGGTCAACCAGGTTCATAAGGCAGGATCTGCCCTCTACAAAGCCAAACCGGGTGGGATCAAGTGTCTAAGTCCCCAATGTCTCTGTGTATGGGTACCATAATGATCCTTTCCATAGTGTTGCAGACCAGGCTGGTTAAGCTTATGGGGCGGTAGTTACCAGGGTCTGTAGAGGTGCCTCCTGTGTGGAGTGGGACTACTGTTGCTGTATGCCAGTGTCCAGTTACATATGCTGTAGTAAGGCTACGGCTGAATAGCATGTAATGTGCATGTGTAGCTCCTCTTGCAGTTCACGTAGCATGCAACCTGCAATACCATTGGGTCCCATTGATGCTGTGTTTACAGCTCCACTGAGGGTGGTTCCCAGCTGGACATCTGAGATGACAGGGAGGTTACAGTCAGCTGGGATAAGTAATTCCACATGTGTGGGTGAGGGAGAGGAGAAACCTGCACTGAACCTGTCTGCCAGACTGTTGGCATTATCTGTGTGTTCAGTGTAGCGTATGTCACTGTGAACTAACTGTGAACACAACTGAGGGTTCCCACCCAGGTGTGTAACATAGCAGAGGAAGGCCTTGTGGTTATCTGTAGTGACCATAGCGATGTCCCTCTCATTGTTGGCCTTGCATGTTTGTACGACAAAACTTATCTTTCTACTACTGCTGATGAGAGATGCCGTAGCTCTATGGAAGTATGCTCTGCCATGCAGTAGCTACCTTCTGTTGTTATACAATTTGTTCAATGCTGGGGTCCACCAGACAGGATGCCTGCCCTTGGTGGAGAGGGTCATGGTTTCATTTGTGATTGCATGATCCATGCATTCTTGGAGATGTCTGTAGAAGCATATGTGAAGGTGTCTGCATTGTGGGAAGTGGATTACACTGGCCCAGTGGGCATTAAGGATACCAACTCAGTTATAAGACATGTAAAGTCGGCATGTGAGAGGTTTCCCACTGTAGTCTTTTGTGTTGTGGGGGAGGTGGGATATGTATATCCAGGGGGATTAGTCTGTGGTCAGATGTGACTAGTGAGGGGTATACTTCCAGTGTGTAGCACATTGTCCCCATGTTTGTGATGATCAGGTCTAGTATATTATCTCCTGTTGTGGGAGAGGTGACTAGCTGTTCCATTGCATTTGACATAGTGAATTCTGGGAACCTTTGGGCTAGGGTGTTTGGGGTAGAATAATGCACCCAGTGTATGTTAGGGTAGTCGCAGTATCCCAATATGATGGTGTGTGGTGGGACATTCATATCCTCCAATGTCTACAGGAAGGCTGACTGTGGTCCCTGAGATTGGGAGGGTGGTCTGTAACATGCTACCAGTTGTATAGCAGGTTTGCCTACGGTTATCTGCACCTGGATGGTCTGTGATGCTTCATGTGTTGCCACTAACCTGAAGGTGTGTGTGTCCTCCATGAATATGGACACACCCCCTCCCTTTTTGTTTTGTCCTGAGTCCTGGGGCCAAAACGCATGATACGGGGTATAGCCTGGTACAGCTGGTGTACTCTCAGGAGACTTGA
The DNA here is from genome assembly GCF_019279795.1 of Protopterus annectens. Lineage (NCBI taxonomy): Eukaryota > Metazoa > Chordata > Ceratodontiformes > Protopteridae > Protopterus > Protopterus annectens. The sequence goes on from NC_056731.1 coordinate 1,348,226,900, forward strand.
ACCAGGTTCTCACTTACTGCACAGACATCGAGATTGGTAGAATATGTACGTACAGATATATGTAATACACACATACATATATAGATATCTGTAGAGACTTATACACATACAGATAGATCTGACTGACAACAGATATGTCTGTACATGACTCTCACTCTGTCCCACCTCCTCACACTCACACTCACCCTGTGTCTCTCTCTCACTCTCTCCCCCTCTCTCCCCACATCTATATGTATATATCTACATCTATATATACATATTATATATACATATATACAAACAGATATATATCCATATACAGATATAAATATATCAATATATATATATATATATATATATATATATATATATATATATATACATATATAGACTGTGTGAGGCACATGTGTGCAGATGTCTTGCAACAGGTGCCTGGTGTCACAGGCATGGAGTGAACACCAGTGTGGATACTGGAGTACCATACCCCATTCAAAAACACTGACACCAGTAACCACCACATATGTACATGCCTGCCCACCACTGCATGTGTCAGAGGGGAACAGGGTCAACAAGTGTACAATAGGCTCCACATCGATATACACAGTGGCACACTAGTCCTGTAATACCTGTACATGGAATGTGTCAGTGGACATGGTGTGTCAGCTATGGACATGTAGGTCACTGTACCCCTCCACACCCCACAATGTCCTACACGGTATGTACCTCCCATGACAGCTACAGATATGGTGAAGGACACAGACATATGCAAGTAACTGTGTCAATGCACTCAAACACCACAGAGCGCACACAGACTACCTACATAGAGGTTACCACTGCTGGATATACATAGTTCGGTCACACCCATGACAGTTGTCTACCAACCATGGTAACACCTCCAACATCCACAACACAAATTACCTATGTCTGTCATCCTTGTCACTGCAGTATAGAGCACATGGTGGAGGTACGGGACCCTACCCACAGATATGACATACCCTGTAGTAGACCACACAGAATTAAGAAGCAAAGTTCCCCATGAGTAGATGTCAGACATATCCCTGCTGAATGTTATGCTGATAGGTAATATGCCATATGAGTCACCCTGTTTAACTGTTTGTAAGTAGCAGGTACGATCAGAACACATGTGTCACAAGGGGCAGGGTAGCATAACAGTATGCTGCTGTAGGCCCAGGGCCAAAAGCACACTACCTACCTAGGACACAATGCACACCCATGAACACATTGCAAATGGAATATGTGAGGTGGAATGAGTGTGCTAGTGACTGGGTGCATGTTGTGTACTGGTGTGATTGCTCACCATGACTGTCTGTCTGTCATGGTAGTGTGTGTCCTTGGTGTGAGGCCAGAGACAGGTGTGTGAGGTATTGCAATCAACACATACTACATTGCCATATGTTGTGCTGTGTTACCCTGTATGTCACTGTGGTGTAGGTAGGGTTATGGCAAGTAAGAGTAGTGTGCATTACCAGTGAAATATGTAATGTGCATTGTGTGCAGTGCATGGGCTGATAATGTTCCCCATACAGTACCTTGATACAAACCCCCAGTGTGAGGTTGTGTATTGTACCTGAAACAGTGCGTTGACTGCTGCAGTATACTAGTCTGTTGTATGGAGTGTGCCAGGTACTGTTGCACAGTTGTCGGATGAGCACTGATATCTGGTCATGTACATGTGTATCCCCTAATAGACAGACAGATGCTATATATGGTGCCTAAGTTATATCACTGCAGTCAAGTATTATGTGTATTATGTGTGCTATAGTCTGCTGACAGATATTGCTGACATATTTCCCTTCTCCTTTTCAGGGCCATGGTTCACCAGCAGAACCCAGTCTACTCCGCTGCAGAGGAGGAGGAGATACACCAGAGCCTGGTGCGGGATTTCGCTGTACTCTTTTCCCGCACCAGCCAGAACCAGCAGGAGAGGGCTGCACTGTGGCAAGACCTGGTCCATCGGGTAAATGACATAGGCACACATAACCGGACATATGAGCAGGTACGCCATCACTGCAGTGATTTAATTAGAAATGTCCATCAGCGTGCATCGGATATCCACAGGCAGCAGCTTGCCACAGGTGGTGGGGTGGCTAGACATCCCCCCCTCACCAGACTGGAGGGACTACTCCTGAGTGTTGTGGCTCCAGCACAGCAGCAACAACAACAGCATACATGTGTAATGATGGAGGCTGGAGCCACACAGCAGCAGGACACAGAGCATGCAGGTAACATGCCATGTGTATAGTTGACCATTCTGTACACTGTTAGGTTATGCATGTGTGGGGTGTGTCCTCGATTTGTAGCTGTAATCTTGGTAATTATTGTGCATTAGTGATAACCTCATTATCTGCAGTACACCTGTGGAAGCTAACTGTTGCACTACTGAACTGTATCATGCCCACAGTATCAATGGCACAGTTGTGCCCACTGACGATAAATGTCTCTTTTCCGCAGGTCCCTCTGGTGTAACAGCAAGGCAGCCTATCCATGCTGGTGAGTGTGTAATACCATTACCTTCAATACTCTGTATACTAATAGTAATAATAGGCTGAAGCAGTAGTGCTATGTGTTTGATTGCAGGTGTGTTTGTGTCTGTGGGTTGATATCTCATATACTGAGGTGTGTGCATGTGTGCATGTGTGCATGTGCCCATGTGTGCATGTGTGCATGTGCCCATGTGTGCATGTGCGCATGTGTGCATGTGTGCATGTGCATGTGTGCATGTGTGCATCAGTGGTGGCATTGTGTACACATTGTAAACTGTGTTTCCTGTCTTACTCCCACAGGTTCTGGTGCTGCTCTGGTGTCGTGCAGCAGGGAACCTGAATCAGCTGCTGTGGATAGTGATAATGATGATACCTGTGTAATGGCACAGGTAGGTGTGCCAGGGTCCGTCATTGGTCAGCCAATTGACACTACACAGCTGTCGACCCCATCAATGCGCACAGTCATCCTGCCAATACATCCTTTGTCACCAATGTCCCTAGGTGATGGACAGGATACAGTGGGCATTGACCAGGGTAATGTGGTACCGGTGGCACATGCATCCCCACACTGCAGCCATGGCCAGGGCCCTGACACGGTACCACACAGGCAGACGTCCATGGGTTCTCGTGGGAGCATCCATGGGCGTACCGCCCCTGTCAGACGTGCCCACAGAGGTCTTTCAACCCCAGCTATGTTTCGGGCTGTAATGCAGGCACAGTCACGTATGGAACGGTACACCAGACAGGGTCTGAGGGAGCTGAGAGCATGTCGCACAGCCATGAGTGACAGTATGCGTGATGTTGGGGCTGCCATCCGCAACTTCACCGAGGTCATTGACAGACATTGGGGGGACACATTAGATCTGTTCCACAACTATATGTCCATGAGCCAGGGCAATGGTGGACAGTTGAGGCATCGACGTGGCCGTATGCCAGCAACAGCAGCAGCTGGCAGCCGTCGCGGATGACAACAGGGCCGCGGCCGCTCACATAGTGCCAGCAGCAGCCCCAGCAATGCTGGGTCTGTGCTGTCATCGGACCGCCCCAGGAGACCACGTGCACGTGGTGCTGGACAGTCCCAACAGGGACCTGTCTCCAGTCAACAAACACCTGCTTCTGATGACAGTACCCAGTCTGGCTTGGTACCTGATATGGTCCATAGCACCCCTGCCAGGCACAGGTACCGTGTCCGTGGCCACAGACAGTGATCTGTATGACCTGGCAGGTACAGTCTGTGGCTGTCCACAAACACCTGTATATGGCAGCCATGAGGTGGGACTGTGTGCATTCATACACACATGCAAAGTGATAACACCTAGGGCTACTGCATACACGCACACACTGCATCAACATTGCCCCATCTTGTACTGCTGTCCCTCACCAACACACACACACAGACATGTCAATTGGTTGTATCAGTGGCAGACTCAGGCATACCAGGTACACACCCTGTGCATATGATGAAACTGTGCCACCTCCTGCAATCTGTAAAATTGGTGCAGGAACAGGTTAACATGGTGCTGATGCACAGGGTGACTACATAGACGTATTGTAATAGTATGATGTTGACAACAGTACAGTGTAATTATAGCATTGTGGGTATATACCAGCATGCCTGATGCAGTTACAGTATGAATGTCATTGTATTGTTTTGTACACCCATAGTAATTACCACAGTGTTCTGTCTGCACATCTTTGCATACTGGTGGTGAGGCTGTGAAGGGATGGCCACCTACATAGGTAGCACAGGGGATACAACAATGTACATATTGATACTCAATGATGGCCATGTCAACTGCGAGTTGCATGCTGTCCACACACGACTCTGCAATGCAGATGTTTCAGGATGTTGATATCTGTGCAGTACTACACAACAGGTTCAAGGCTCACAAGAGCACACTAGCACTACAAGGTCACACCTCATACCATGCATAACAGCACCAAAACACAGAACTAACTATGACAGGAGGGAGAGTGTCCATACATGTCAAGGATACTGTGGTGCCAGGACAGGTAGCATACATCATACTAAGTCTGGAACTGCTGAGTGAGGGCTCAGTGTCTGTTATTTGACATGTGTATTATTACAGGTATGAGCACTTGGGTATCAGGCCAGTTATTCAACATTACGAAGGTACGTGGTCTATACACTTGTGGGGGGTGCAGCTGGACCCAGCCCGTCTGACCTGGGAATGTCTGGGTACTGGCTTAGAGTGCCTGCATATATGCACTGTTACATACTGGAAGTCATACACCTTGTTTGTTGTAGCATAGTCTACATACAGGCCTGCTGACTGTAGCTTTGTTTGTATGCATGTTTGCCTGTTATGTTCCTGAAACACTGATTCCACCTGCAGTGCAGATATACAGTGCCTCTGTGGATCCCTAGTGACATCTGTGTTGCTTACTGTACTGATGTCCATGTGTCACTTGACAGAACGTCACTGTTTGTCCTGTTTGCATGTAGCTTGCCTGTAACACATTGCATATGACTTACCTCACATTTGCTCAAGACAGCATTCATATATGCCAGCACTAACAAATCAGGAGCACTACACCCTCACATAGTCACCTTGAGTACCTTGTTCCCCATTGGCCCTATGTGTCGTTACTTAGTATGGGAGTCACAATGCTATGGTAGCATGTGCAAAGGTCACCTGTCGATCTACTCTCAGGTCCAGTTGGTGAATCTGTGAGTCATGTGGCAATGTTACAGCTGCCTCATGTACACAGACAACCCTCTCCCCTTCCCATACATGTACAACACATGTGAGAGATGCAACCACATAGCCAAACTGGGGCTAAGCTCTGTTTACACAGCACTGGCATTCCCTGTCAGGTGGAGTGGGATACTACAGTGAATACAGTACCAGTCTCCCATAGACCTGCCACGACCACAATCCAAACACAGAAACACACAGGTACATTATTGGGCTCTCAGAATAGCATCCTGCCTGAGCAGCTGACACCTGCAAAGCAGACACACAAGCAAACATTACGCCAGAGCAGAGCACATGCAACACATAGCTCACAAAGCCTGTGTGCCAAACAGTCTCAGGCCATATGGCTAGACAACACACCTGCTACAGTTGTATGAGGTACCTCTATTGTCACGTACATGGTGGTCCTGCTCCCAGGCTGAACAAGGTGACGGTCACGCTGAGCTGCCCGTCGGGCACTATGATCCACCACATAACACAAGCAAAGCGGTCACTCCAAGGCATGTAGAAGTATGACTCAGTCATTGTCTGTGCCAGTGTGTATGACCTCTGACGCACCTCCCTGGACTACATGTTAGGGGACATAGAGGGTCTCTCTGAGCTTGTGGCACAGGCTGGTATGACCCTGGCCTTGAGTAGCATCTCACCCTCACCATGAATGCTGCCACAATATGTAGACAGGATCATCAGTTTCTGCACTTAACGTATCTTTCAGTGACATCCAAAGGGGATCCAATGCCTGTCAGTGTGGGATTACATGCTGGACATGCCACATTGCTTTGCTTGGGACAGCTTGCACCTGTCACCCATGGGCCGTTGTATATTGGCAGAGGCTGTTGCTACACACATAGTGCCTTTGTATGCAAGGCTGACATTACATAGCCACCTACACAGGTATCACATGGGATGGGACACTAATAGCAATGCTACTCAACAGCAGCAGTGTAAACCTCAAGATGCATGCAGTGGAAACTGTCCTTAGCATGGGGTACAGCAATATCCGTGCAGTAACAGACTCCTGGTACAAGGCTCCCAGGTGCACACCATCAGTGCCAGGTCATTCCTGATACCATGCTTGTCATCCCCTACACATGCACCAAAACAGAACAGGGGGATGTATCCAAAGGCACCTCAGATACACACACCCAGGTTGGTGGCACTGCACAAAGCATCAAAGCCTCTCCATGTGCAACACACAGTGGGTTAGACTGCCTTCAGGTTCATAGCCTGGCACACACCACACTCCCATACCCAGGAAACCCACTTGGCCTTCCTGACAACACTGGGAATATGATGGTCTCTACACACACCATTATATGGTTGTACTGCAACTACCCAAACATACAGTGTGAGCATTATTCTAGCTGCAAGACCCTATCTGAAGGGTTCTTATCATTCATTCCCTGCATTGCTATGGAACAACTTGTTACCACTCCCACAAGTGGTGACAACATGCTGCACCTGTTCATCACCAACATGTGGACTATATGCTCCAGACCAATCATGTATCCCTCACTGGTGGGATGACACCATCTACAACCCACACTGTATAGTCACATACCACATGCAGCCCCTGCACAGAACACCACAGTCATACAGTTGTCTGATGCATATTCCATGTATTCACATGAGGCAGGCTTCGGACATGGGAACTCTTGCAGTTCACAGGTACATATGTGTAGGTGGCACACACATACATCATGTGTGCATTGACATTACTGATATAATGTATGTCGTGCAATATTGGGAACAACACCCCACACACATGGACAAACTGTGTGACAAAAATACACATGGCATTTGTAGGATACAAACCCCTACCTAACTATGTTAGATCACTTGTGAGAGTCGCAGTAGCAGAGTGTACTATTTGCATTACTGGGAGGATTGCTTTCTCCTGCTGTACTTATAGGGTGCTGACATCATCAGTGTTTAGACAGTGGAATATGCAGCATGTGTTGTGTAGTAATAGTTGCCAAAAGGGACATTTCTCATACACATGGAATTGCACACACTACTCCCCCACACACACACTGGGCACTTGCAGGATTCAAACCCCTACCTAACTATGTTATGACACTTGTGAGAGACGCATTAGCAGAGCATGCTATTTGCATTACTGGGGGGATTGCTTTCTCCTGCTGTACTTATAGGGTGCTGACATCATCAGTGTTTAGACAGTGGAATATGCAGCATGTGTTGTGTAGTAATAGTTGCCAAAAGGGACATTTTTCATACACATGGAATTGCACACACTACTCCCCCACACACAGTCACTGGGCACTTGCAGGATTCAAACCCCTACCTAACTATGTTATGACACTTGTGAGAGATGCATTAGCAGAGCGCGCTATTTGCATTACTAGGGGAATTGCTTTCTCCTGCTGTACTTATAGGGTGCTGACATCATCAGTGTTTAGACAGTGGAATATGCAGCATGTGTTGTGTAGTAATAGTTGCCAAAAGGGACATTTTTCATACACATGGAATTGCACACACTACTCCCCCACACACTGGGCACTTGCAGGATTCAAACCCCTACCTAACTATGTTATGACACTTGTGAGAGACGCATTAGCAGAGCGTGCTATTTGCATTACTGGGGGGATTGCTTTCTCCTGCTGTACTTATAGGGTGCTGACATCATCAGTGTTTAGACAGTGGAATATGCAGCATGTGTTGTGTAGTAATAGTTGCCAAAAGGGACATTTCTCATACACATGGAATTGCACACACTCAAACACACTGGGCACTTGCAGGATTCAAACCCCTACCTAACTATGTTATGACACTTGTGAGAGACACATTAGCAGAGCGTGCTATTTGCATTACTGGGGGATTGCTTTCTCCTGCTGTACTTATAGGGTGCTGACATCATCAGTGTTTAGACAGTGGAATATGCAGCATGTGTTGTGTAGTAATAGTTGCCAAAATGGACATTTCTCATACACATGGAATTGCACACACTACTCCCCTCACACACACACTGGGCACTTGCAGGATTCAAACCCCTACCTAACTATGTTATGACACTTGTGAGAGACGCATTAGCAGAGTGCGCTATTTGCATTACTGGGGGGATTGCTTTCTCCTGCTGTACTTATAGGGTGCTGACATCATCAGTGTTTAGACAGTGGAATATGCAGCATGTGTTGTGTAGTAATAGTTGCCAAAAGGGACATTTCTCATACACATGGAATTGCACACACTACTCCCCCACACACACACTGAGCACTTGCAGGATTCAAACCCCTACCTAACTATGTTATGACACTTGTTAGAGATGCAGTAGCGGAGCGCGCTATTCACATTACTGGGTATAATTTCTGCTCCTGACATATGTATAGTGTGCTGACATCATTATGGATGAAGAGGTATGTACATCTGTGACTATCCATCAGTACAGGGGAGAGCATATCTATGCATTAACTTTGCACAGGCACAGTGGCCTACTGTACTGTGGAGGCAGACGCCAAATACACTGTGGATAGCCTTCTGTATTCCCTAGGGACAACAGTCAGGTATTGCACTCTACGGCCATATGTTTACCTGTCAGATGCAAGTATCTGTTGCTCATATACTGTTTGTGGGTCTTTATTGCCATAGCCTTCCCTATCTCTATAAACAACGTGTGTACTGTGGGAGATGTTTGCATATGAGTGGGATCCAGTACTTTACTTATGTCTCTGTTGTAACTTCACTGTGTGCACTGGGCAGATGTCTGTATTGTGGGAGGTTCCTGTGTTAACACATAGAAATGCCAGATATGTGTGTGCAACTGCTGAACTGTGACATGGCCTAAGTGTGTGAGCATGCCCAGTTCACAGTTTGTATGGCTTCTTGACTGCCACATCTCATTTATCTAAGTGTGCGAGCATGCCCAGTGTGACCTTTCCTTATGTTTGGATCTGTGGATCACCACATTTCTGTTTGTGTGTGGACGCCATCTATATATCACATGTACAGTTGAGTGTTGGACATCAGGTTGTGTTCTTACTGCCCAACTGCTGTGTGTCTGAACCTAACAGGCATTATGCTGTGCCTGCAGGGTCGCCATGGGATAGTTTGCATACAGTTGTCATCATCCTTTCCTGCTGACCAAACAGTTGTATTGTTGTATAGTGTACTGGTGCAAAACTTTCACTGTGGTGGACAGTATAATCGGTTTCAGTCCTATCACTGCTTGTAATGTTTATAGTGAGCACACCAGACTGGTTGAGGGCCAGTTGTGCAGATATGACCATGTTGCATTTTGTTCAGATATGGACAGCTTAGTACATGATTGTCTGACATTGTTAATGTATTCCACAACTTGTGTGGACAGTGACAAACAATGGCCATGTGCCCTAGTCCATTTGTAATGCTAGTCAGAGAGTGTTTGTCCTTCAACACACATTTACTGGTGTTTGCCATGACATATGTCACAGTTAGTGTGCTGTGCCTCTGTCTACCCATGACATACAGGTGATATCCAGGGTACACCTACCATCTCCCATCCAGTCATCATGATTCCTCTGGATGACAGTCACTGAGGGACTCCTAGATATCCTGTAGTGGGAGTTTAGTCGTGAGTGGAGTGAGCTTCTGGGTTATGGACCAATCAGTACAGCATGTCCTGTTTATGTCTGTGCTGGGGTTCAGGCCTGTCAGCTGCATAGGTCACCAGCATTCAGTGTTTACATGGTGCCAAATGTCCATTGATACCAGGTTGGTCATGGCTCTATACATCAGGCACAGTTCACCTCCAGCCAGGCAGTATGGCACTGTGTGGAGCTGCAGTTTCTTTACTCAGGTGACACATGGCATCTGTTACGGCTCTGATCCTCCTGGTGGGGTATTTGTGTGGTCTTTCCAGTTGCTGCAGGTGTCTGCTATGGTACATCCCTGAAGGGCCATTGTACACAATTGTGAGGCTGCTGATGGATGACTGGAGAGGCACATTGACCTACCCTAACCAAGCTGTGCTTACCTTCATGATTAGGTGGGTATATGGTATGTTTCTGTAACCACTACAGACACATGGTTGTCACATGCAGGATATCTATCACCTTGTGTCCCCAGGTCTCTTATTGCTCCTGATGTACTTACTGGGTTAACACCTATGTGGTAATTTCTGGCCATGTACTGTGTTTCCACAGGGGTTGACTATACACTATTCTGCATTTAGCTTGTTGACATGGCTGTGGCACCACTTGTGTGTTTCTATGTGTGCCTTTTGTAGGTTGCTTGTGTCAGCTGGAGGGTCCGATATGGTGGCCAGTTTGTAGTCCTCTGCAAACCTGTTCAGACAGAGTCCTTCCATGTTGGCCTGTACCTATGTGACATATATAGCATACAAGAGGGGTCCCAGGACCATGCCTTGTGGGATGCCAGTTGTACCTGGTTTGCAGTCTGCCATGGCTACAGCATGTCTGCCAGGTCAGTTCTGTCCTTGAGCTGGTTTGCAACCCATCTACTTGCATAGGGGTTTATAGTTAGGCTGGTGAGCTTATCTGTACTGCCAACTAGGGTATTGTATGGAAGGGTTTAGCAAGGTCCAGATAGGCTGTGTGATCAACATTCCCCACATCACTGGGCTTGGTGCATGTTTCACATGAGTCAGACATGTGTACGCGGCAGGATCTGCCCTATGACAGCCACACTGGGTAGGGTCCAATGTCTGTAGGTACCCAATCTCGTTATTCATGGGATCCATGATCATCCTCTCCATTACTTTGCCAACCTAGATAGTCGGGGTTGAGGGGTGATAGTTTGCAGTATCCATTCAGGCACCCGCTTTGTGGTGTGGGACCACTGTTGCTGTACACCGCTCTTTGGGTACATATCCTGTGGTAGGACTGATAGTGCACAGTAATGCTATTTGCTGTTCCATTCTTCTTACAGTACTTGTTGGACACAACCCAGGACACCATCTGGTACCATTGATGCTGTGTGCTGTGCTTTGTGGATGCTGGCTGTTACCTCAGCATCTGCAATGTTGGGGGGCCAGCACTCTCCTGGGATAGATATTTGGCAGTTAGGTGCTGGTGGGGAAGTTGGAAGGAATCTGTTTCGTAGGCTGTTGGCAATGTGTGTGGGTTTGGTGTATTGTTTGTGATATTAGAGTGCTGCAGAGCATATCTGTGGATTATCACCATGGTTCCTACCATCAGGTAGGACAGCTGTGTAATAATCCTTTGTGTCCTGCACAATTTGTATCATCATAGGTTCATAGGTTCATACTAGGCTATCTGCCCTGGCCTTGTTTGAGCACAGACAGACTGTGTGTGGGTCTCAACACCCCTTGCAATGTGCATATTATGCCCACATAGGGTTTACTTTCCTAGATGTGACACAGGGATGGCCCCCAGTGTACACCTACTATCTCCCATGCACTTCAACGTATTTCTCTTGTTGAGTTTGTGTGTGGAGCTCAGCCTATCATGGACTGGGATTCTGTTCCAGAGTGTCCTGAGCCTCTGGGTTATGGATCTGTCCCTCCAGCACATCCTATTAATCTATGTGTAGAGGTTCAGATATCTCACTGTGGTGTGTCTGCTGGATTTGGGGTTTCTGCAGTGGAGCATGTCCATTCATTCTGGATTGGACATGGCCTTGTACATCAGGCATACATCACCTCTGACTGTGCAGTATGCTTCTGAATTGGGCTGTGGTTTCTTCAGCCAGGCTGCAGATGTCCAATGTTTGGACCCTTTATCCTGTTGGTGGGGTACATTTGGGGTCTTTCTGACTGCTGCATGTGTAAGGTAAGGTACATCCAAACTGGGGCATAGTTGTCACGTATGGGCCTGATAAGGGAAAGGTATGGGGGCACAGTGACCTCTGTAGCTCTACATGTGCATCCTTTCATATTAAGGTTGGCAATATAGCAGGTCTTCCTGGCCACCTTGGCAATGTGTGTGTCACATGACAGGTTACCGTCCACTTGTGTCCCTAGGTCCATGATTACTTCTTCCATACATAATGGATTGCCACCTATGTCATACTTTGTGTGTGCCTTGTTTGGTATTTGTTGGGACATTCATACTCTGAAGTGTCTTCAGGAAGGCTGGCTGGGGTACCTGGGTTTGTGTGTGGGGTCTGTAGCAGGCTTCAAACAGGTACACAGTTTGAGACAGTGTTACTTGCCCATGGATAGTCCATGCTGCTTCTTGCTGTGGTACCAACCTGGGGTGTGGTTATTCTTGATAATTACTGGTAGCCACACTCCTATTGTCGTGTGTTCCATGTTTTGGAGCTGTAGAGCATGGTATGAGGCATAACCTGGTAGTATTAGGGTGCTCTTCTGGGCCTTGCCCAGGTTTCTGTTACAGAACACATATTACCATTCTCCATGCTGTGGTGGGTTTGGTCTGCATGCACCTTGCAGGTTAGACTTCTGGCATTGGGTAGCATTATGTCCAGGTTATTATCCCTTGTGCTACCTATGTTGGTGGGTTTGTGTTTCCAGACTTACCTATTCCAGGCACAGTGGGGTAACAGCAGCCTTTGCCAGTATCTACACAGCCAGGTGTGCTGGGTGCATGCCATCCCTAGCAGGTGGGGCATCATGTCTTGCTCGGCATGTCAGCCCAGGCTGTCAGCCATGTGTTCCCCTTGCTAACAGCAATACCTCAGCCAATTATTGTACTTGATCTTGTTGTCTTCATAGTGTGGCATCATGCTTGGTGAGGGTGAGATGTTAGGTTGGGTCTTCATGTTTGCATATACTAGATGGTGTTACATTGCTTAACACATGGCAATCATGCCTCAGGTGGTGCTGCAGGGCTGCCTCTGTTGGATGCACATACTACACTCCCTGTACATGTTTGAGAGCAGGTTATGTCATGTTAGGCATCCCTGTTACTATATGAGTGAGTCAGAGAGGGGTATCATTCCCAGGGTTCCTACTGAGCCAGTGTATGTGCTATGCGTTGCCTCTTTGCCAAGGCCAGGGCATACTGGGCACGCCTCCTTCTGCCTACTGGGGTAGGCTCAGGTTGTTCCTCCTCCAAGTCACGCTCTGCCTGCGATGGCCTTGGCAATGGTGGGGGGCTGTTTGTCCCGGCCCTATGCTGGTCCTGCTGCAGCTGTTTTCGCAGGATCATATTATGTAGCATAGCACATACCATGACAATTTGGGTACATGTAGTTGGTGAGTACTGCAAGGCTCCACCAGATGTGTCCAGGCCCTGGAACCGTGACTTGAGCAGCCCAAACACACACTCTATTACATTACATGTTTGTGCGTGTGCCTCATTATGGCGTTTCTGTTCAGGTGTGTGTGCGTTTCTTATGGGTGTCATCAGCCACGGCTCCAGTGCATAACCTGCATCCCCCACTAGGTGACCATGTGGGATGTCCCCATTGGCAAATGTCTGGTACAGCTGCACCAAATGCCAGATATGGGAATCATGGTAGCTCCCAGGGCAGCCAGCACACACATTCATTATTATGCCCTGGGCATCACACACAACCTGGCAGTTGATGGAGGGGAAGCCCTTGCGGTTAATGTAGGCCCTACCCCGCTCACTGGCTGGTGCTTTGATGCGTATGTGCGTGCAGTCTATTGCACCCACTACCTCAGGGTATTCCACTATTTGCTGGAAGAGACGCATATTGCTGGCCAATACCTCACGGGCATTGGGGAAATATACATGATCACCGACATGTGCTGACATGGCATCCAGGAACTGGTGCAGTACCCTGGAGGCTGATGCCTGTGATATCCCCATCATATCACCAGTTGGTCTCTGGAAGGTACCTGTTGCTAGTATTCTTAGGCCAACACATACCTTGGTTTCCACTGGGATGGGTTCCCCTCTGTTGGTTCTGTGTGTGAGGCGTGGCCTGCACAGCTCAACAATTTGCTGCAGGAGGTCTCTGTCCACTCTATAGCTCTCCACTATCTCCAGCTCATGTAACCCCTGGTAGGTGACCCTGGGCCTGTACACTCTTCTCCATCTCCTCACTGTGGGTTGTCTGGCAGCAGTTCCATTGTCACCACCCTCAGCAAGTCTCCTATGTCTCCTTATGACAGCTATGGCAGCCCCTAGCATGTTTGGTCTGAGTGCAGCTTTTTCAGTTTTCACTTCTACTAGCTTACTCCTGTCTTGCAGTGTCTCTTGAGAGAAACATACTGCAATGCTGTTTGAAGTGTTTTAAGTGCTGGGCTGGGCTTGTATTCTGCCTGTGTAATTGCCTGCTTCTAATTGTTTTCACCTGCTACCTCTACAGGTATTCCCTGCTAGTTTCCTACTATTTCTTCTGCTTCCTTTTCCTCTCTGTTTCCTCAGGGGGAGCAGCACGCATACCAGCAAAAACACGCTCACAGTGGCTACCACGAGCGCACACATGCTTACACGGACCAGAATCTGCTTATTCTGGTTAAAACACGTGCACACCAGCGCAAACAGGTTTACAGATCTTTAAACAGGCTCCTACATGCTTACTCTGTCTTACACGTGGGCACTCTGTCTTACTCGCGGCTCCCAGCACGCACACGCGCGCATGCACGTACAGCAAGAAACTTTGGTGTTGGCCACAGTGTACACCTTCCATTTCTTGACTTTCCCATGCTTATCTGTTGACACTTCTCTTTTTCTGCTGTGTGATTGATATGTTTCACATACCACTTTGCTCCAATGAGCTTGATTTCTTCCTGACATTCCCCCCTGTAATGTCACCTATCTCCTACTCTGTTACTCCCCCTTATCTAACTCTTACACTACATGGACTGTGCTCATTTGCTATGTGACAGCGTGATTCACTATCCTACCATTCATTTACATAGGATTGCCTACTAATGCTTAGTTACATGTCTTACACTCAGCTTCCCCCCTTAGCAACCACTAGACGGTGGCCATGTTGTTTTTGGTCTGCTAGTCCCTGCATTGCAAATCCATGTATTACATAAAACCCACATTTGTGGGTTTCAAACCTTCATTTTTCAGTTTTATATAGCGCAGCCCATTTGCGCGGGGCTGCGCTGCATTTAAACATCGTCGATCTCCGAAAAAAAAATTCTTTTTTTTCATGTTTACATCGGGTTACCATGCCAATGGCCACATATTTGGCCACTGGCATGCTGTCTGCAACATTTGCACACTTTATTTGGAGCTGTCATGACTCCGTTGTGTTATTTGCAGTAACGTACTCAGTCGTCAACTGAGTACATTTCTGCAACTAACACGACTCTTACACATGCTGGTTTCAGCTTCGTGGATCGCTTACTCTATCTCATTTGCATGCCTTTCGTCTGCAAGTGGGGTGATTAGCATATCCACAACCTGCCCATGTAAGAGTCGTTTTAGCTGTCTCTTACACGGGATTTCGGGCTCTTCCTGGATCGCGATGGCTGCATGGAGTCTTACACGGCTCTTAGACTCCGTGCAAGCCATCGTGAATCCTGCCCATGGTTTTTCACACATATTTGTTACTAGACATTCATTTCATTTGTACTGAATTATTTTGTATTTGTACATAGTCCAATCTACAAATTTAGTAACATTAACATCAAGCAAAATCTTGGAAAATTCTTATGTTTCTTTGAAGTATCTAGTGGAATTGCTACCAGAGGCAACTATGCTTTTTGCATACCAACATTGTCTTGCCAAAAACATATTAAAAATAGTGACCATTAGTAAGCTTATCAACAATGCCTGCATGGGGAATCATATTGAATGCTCTTGTAACATTAAAATAAATGGTATGTACAGAATGACTCCCCCCCCAAATATGACAGCAGTCACTATCTCAAACAGTCACAGTAAATTAAGCAAGCAAGCCCTACCCTTCTGAAAACTGTTCTGACCAGGAGTGAGTCTTTCAAGTTACCAGTTTCACTTGTATTGATATAGACTGAGATGTACTCCATGGTTTTACAGTTAATATTGGTGAGGCTAATAGAATGATAATTTCCAGAGTACGTTACAATACCTTGCTTAAGCTGAGGCACTACAACCACTGGTCTCCAGAGCCAAGGCACATACGCTATGGAGAGGCTGAAAAAAAAGCTTATTGAGAGTTTCAGGAACAATGTACATTATACTAACAACAAAGCTACATGGTAATTTATACAGACCCATGGAAATGTTATTTTTACTTTTGGTAATAGCTTCCAGGATCTGGCCCATAGTGATAATGGCATGAATAGTGTTAAAAAATCAAAGAAAGGAACACTAAGGTGAGAAGGAGGGGAAATTTGACCTAAATTTGTCAGCCTGGATATTTGCTATGGCTTTTTTACCGCAACTGGTAGACTGTTCATGTAGAATTTAGGCACTATTGGGTATTACTTCTAATACTACTAATATTGTTGATGAAAGCCATGTAATTATCCCTAATATAGTTACATACCTTCAGTTAATATTTAGTTTTTCCTAATAAAGTGTTTCAGATCTATGAGAATTTACAGATGCTGGAATTTTTTTTCATATAGACAATTTAATTTTCTCCTTTTTATTATGTTTGTTTATATGAGAATCTCACTACCAGTGTTTATCACTGACTTTCCTACCATAAATATGCTTAATATCTAATGACTTTTTTTTAAATTTCTCTAAAAGTTTTGGATTTCTAATACCACAATAGGACTGGACCCCATTCCTAAGTCAGGCCATTTTTAGAGTTCACAGTATTAGTTTTGCTTCAATCTTTGATGTTAGCTAAGTGGAGAAAAACATTATTCTATTACTATCCCTCAGGAGGGACCACACAGCAGGGTGTTAGAAGGGTGGGAAGGTTAGAGTAGATTTGAAAAAATCTTTTTTTTATAAGACAAATACATTTACTGGGTCATGTTTAGAGCAGTGGTTGTAGATGCAGCAGAACAAATGCCTGCAGCATCACATATGCTATTTACTCCAGACTTTTCTAAGGCCATACCCCCCACCATGCAAATGTTTTGTTTTCAGGCTAGATAAACAGCAAGGTATGTTGCCTCTGAGAATATGCTCACAATAGACTTTAGGACAGTTACACCTCCTTGGTCATCCTGCCTGCCCAGCCCACTGACTGCATCAAGCTCTGGCCTCAAGTAGAGCTTAACTAATGATTTGCACACACTGGCATGATCCCTTCTGTCCAGGATAGGCATGTCCATCTTCCCTGCCAGCTTTATAAGAGTACCAAAGTTAAGCCTAGATGATATCATCTTAGCTTTTAGATCTAGGAGAATAATTCTAATCCCGTTCTCAGCAGAAGGAATAAGACACCTTGAAGAAGTTTTTTAAAGTGTTTTAAAAAGCTTGTTCAAGCCAGTTATGTGAGCTGATGGACAAGCATTCTTATCTGACCAACAAAAATATGTCTTTAGCTTCTACAGGCATAGTTTTATTTTTTCTAATGACACAGTCATACTGCCTATTAAGTTCTAGGTGGATAAACCTTAAAATCGTATTCTCTGCAGTTTGTAGAAGACTTTTATTATATGGTGATTATAATGCTGTAAGTGGCAGAGCATACTCGAGTCCAGACAAAAGCATGTTTAATGCAATTGCACTCCTTGCCTCCATGATGAATAAATGTGATGTTTTGTACAAAATGTTTATGTGGTTCAGTACTTTGGTTATTTTCAGTTCTTTGTGTTTGGTAAAAGGAAGAGCTTAGTTCATTGTTATGCCTAGGTACTTATAATGGTCAAAAGCTCTAATTTCTGTAGTTTTAGGGTCCTTAATTGATAATGGGGTGGCTTTGGCAAGTTTTTTGTAGGTCAAAAACATCATAAGCAGATTTCTTGCAATACTTACTGTATTCTTGAAACTGGCTTAAGGCATTCTTCAATTAAAGTTCAAATAGCTGTCTGTTCTAATTTTCCCAAGTGACATCATGGCTTATCTTTAGCTTTCTTAGAAGTCTGCCAAGCCATTCTAAAGGAGGATTTCCTGTTGAGACCTCTCTTAAATGAACTAGTGACTCCTTAGGTCTTGTATTTTGTTTTAGAAAAAATAACAATGCTCC
Source organism: Protopterus annectens (assembly GCF_019279795.1). NCBI lineage: Eukaryota > Metazoa > Chordata > Ceratodontiformes > Protopteridae > Protopterus > Protopterus annectens. The sequence goes on from NC_056731.1 coordinate 1,348,245,042, forward strand.
ATCTAAACAAATTGTTACAGTATAATTGAAATATCTGTCTTGGAAAATGCTTTCCCTGGTTATTATTCCTTCTGCTAGAAGACTTTTTTTTTGAATATGTTTATTTATATAAGATTTTTACTTAGTACAAAATGACCATTACAAAATATTTAATAACAGGTATTGATGCAAAATATTCAGTAACAACCTTGAGCAGCATACTACCTTCACCTAAGATGATGTCAGAGTACAAAGAAAAAATGATTGACTTTAACAATTGGCTTAGTTTCTGGTGTCATTCTAAGGAGATCCAGTACCTTCCAGCCTAGGATGATATGGTAGATAGACTATGCTGCTTTGCCAGAGATGGTCTTCATCTGTCACCTGTGGGATTTCAGCTACTGGCTAAGGCTTTTGCCTCCCCCATAGTGCCTTTTTAGGCAATGTCACAACAACAAAATTCCCAACATAAAAATATCTTCAAAAAGCAACCTCAAGGTTATGCTGCTAAATGCTAGGAGTCTAAGCCTAAAACTGCAGTCACTAGAAGCAGCCATCACTTTAGAAGATACTGAAATCTATGCAGTCACAGAGAGTTGGATTAAGGTCTTGGAAAGTGTCCCGGGCATACCAGGTTATAATGCTTTTCACATATTCAGACCACAAACTGAAAGTGAGAAAACTAAAGGAGGTGGAGTATCAGTAGTCTTCAAAGATAAATACATCTCTTGATTGGTTAAACAAAATGATTCCCTTGAACTAATCCAGGTCCAATTGACTGTATGTAAAACCCCTCTCCAAATTATTGCCAGTTATAGGACCCCCTCCATGAACCAGGATACCCACACTGCATACTTGGATCTACTTGAGTCACTCAAGATACAACCAAACACCCTGGTTTTAGGTGACTTTAACTACCCATCCATAGATTGGATAAATTATATGTGTACTAACATACTTGCCCAAAGGTTCTTGGACTTCATCAACTCTGATGCCCTGGACCAGTTGGTTGACACCCCCATGAGGGGCCCAAACATTTTGTGAAAACTTAATTCTAAGGTGCTAAAGCACTGTGCTGTTACTCTGATGCTTACTGTGATGGATTTGAAGTCTTCTTAAGACACTCAGTCTTGCTGGCTGGATTCTGCTGAAATCAAAGTCTGGTTATAGTTGCATTCACAGTCTGTTGCATACAGAAACTTGCAGAATATACACTGATGAGAGAATATACTTTGCAGCACCTGTCTTTAAGAGCAGTAACCAATAACTTTTATAATAAACCACATGTACTTCTGTTACAGCTTCAGAAAATGTTCTACTTTACTTCTCATATAGTACAGATGATGTGAGAGATATAACATTTACCTCAGGACAAATGTGTCCCTACCAATACCCTTAACATAACTGGATTTAATACAGACTTTATATATTTTTAGTTAAACACACACCCTCTTGGTTTTGGAAAGATACTGCCTTGATGACGCAAATGCTGACACATCTGTTCTTGTGCAAATGCTGATAAGTAAACTGTCTTCAAGGAAATGCCTTGTGGGTTAGAAAAGCATATTTTTAAACTTTCTTAGAAAAACATGTCCTGTTGTCAGTTCTTTAAAGAAAGCAAATTACATTCTTGTCATGTTTGTAAGAAGTCAGCTTTCTTGATGTGTGTGTAATACACTCATAAGCAAGTTCCTTATTTTTTAAGCCACAATGTCAGAAAAAATTTATTAATGTGTGTGCTTAATGCTGATTAGAAACTAAATAAGTTAACACGTTTTTCATTCTATTTTATATGCACTATTTTATATACAGTTGAGTTTCATATGAGACTAAAAGATGCTTTTTGAAACTGAAGTGTGCTTTCTGAAACTTGCAAGATGCCCTCTGACCTATTAATTGCTAGCACAGCAATATTCATGTTTATGCCTTTTGGAAATGTACTTGAGAAGCAGGTGATTATCTGCTAGGTCAGGAAGAAATGAATGAACAATGCTATATTCTGTAATGTAATGATTTTAAACAATCAGCTCTGTTCGAAGTATGAGAACATGCACAGCTGCAGAAGTTAGAGATAACATAGACAAAGGACTGTTAGAGAAATGAACTGCAATCTATACTTGCTTTGTGCTCGAATTAGCCATAGTACCTTGAATGGTAACATTGCATATATCTAACCGGTGGTAGCCAAGGCCACGTTGTTTTTCTTAGGAAGTTTCTCACAAAAATTGATAGTACCAGCAGAATATTGTAAAAACAATCACTACGAAATGATGATGACAAAACTTGTGATTCACTACGTCAGCTTGGTAGGCAATGTCTTATTAGAAAATGTATAAAAATGCCTGCATTTCCTGATTCTAGTTAGACAAACTCTGTATTAGCATGTTTTTGTCTCCTTGCTGTAAGATTAAAGTGTCTTAACCTGAAACTACCATGTATTGATAATTTTTAAAGTATATTTTTCCTTTGACAGTTTGGTCCTTCGAGCCGGATATATCTCTCACTCTAGGCTCAGGTCAGAATTGGGCCCAGTGGCATGTACCCGTATGGAGAAGTGGCCACATCAGCTCTTCTGCTTTGAAAGACCTCCGACTGAATTGTCATTTGAAAGAGGCCAGCCACTGTTTCTGATCTGGGATTGGAGGACGAGTCAACGTTCCGGTGGATCAACACATGGAGAGTCAGGTAAGGAGGAATTTACCTTTTTTCTGTTTTAGATTAGGGACTTGTTACAGTATTGTTTTGTCAGGGAGATTTGCATGTGCAGATCAGGGACAAAAGGATTGCTGTCTTGTCATAGATCAGGGAAACAGAATAGGTAGGCAGTTATTCTAGATAAGCTGTGAAAAGGTGTAAAATCGTGGCACCACGTGATAAAAAGGGTTATGTATCAATTTCTGACTTAGCTAAGGCAACATGGGAAATCAGTGCACGAAAAGTTCCCGAGACCCGTCCTTAACCGAAGACGCAAAATATATGCAATTACAGCGTGCCGATAATGTTAGATATTATACAAAATGGGTTGATAAACACAAATTTGACGGTAATTTAGATAAACCTTCACTTATTAAACTTGTTAGGCAACTTAAAACAGATGCGAAAGGTCAGCTAAAAAAGCAACGACAATTAAGAGTCCCTCAGGCACACAGGTGACTTGAGGAAGCAAACCGCAGGGAACAAAAGATTAAAAATTCAAAAGCAATGTTCTTAGATAAAGAAGACAATAACTTGGTAATAGCAACAGCCCCTCCACCACCCCCTCCGCTTCCCTTACCAGAATATGAAGTGAGTGGACAAGCTGATCCACCTCCGCTATACCCAACTGTTCCTGCAAAACCAAAACCGTTTGTCAGAGATCCTATCGAGACCAGGTCTCGAACACGCAACTTAAGAGGGGATATTGAATTATATGAAATTAATAAAAATTCACAAGCTATGAGTGAAGAAGAGATATGTCCACTCATAGAAGTACCAAATCCGCAGGAAGGACAGGATCCAACTCTTCTAGTATATAGACTGTGAACACCGGAAGACATCCGGAAAGCCACAGAGGGAATTCCCCATCCAAAAGTTAATTTTAGAAATTCTTAGAAGACTTACAAGGCATGAGGTTAAGTTACCATTTAAATGGAGAGGAAGTAGAGAAAGTAGTTAGACAAATCGTAGATCCAGATTGGCACATGATCAGTGGCAACTGGAATCCCCTTGACGCAGAGCTTAGACCACTCCCACATAGTAACGCAGAACTGGACAACATAGTGAAAGGTCTGACAGACCGAATCTCTGAGAAATGGAAGCCTAGGGCTGATTGGACTTGCATTAATCAGTGCATACAACAAGAAGGTGAAACTGTTGTTAGATATTATGCCAGATTATTAGAATGTTTTAATAACCATTGTGGAATGCAGGTACCTGAAGACCAAACACATGATTCCACATATGAGCAACAGCTAAAGAATGCATTTTTAAAAGGCAGTATTGCACCCATTAGCAGCTTTATTACAAAGCACATGGTAGATCATCGTACAAGTAGATTACAGTCACTACTTGAATATGCAAGACATGCCGAAAGGCATTTTAATAGCAGAAAGAAAAAGAAAACTCAAGTATTTGCAGTAGAAGACGGATCAGAAGTCTTTGCAATACAAACTGGGAAGAAAGGTAAGAAAAATACCCAGGGAAATAAACAATCTGATAAACGATCAGAGGACTTTGAAGAGAGAAAGAAAAGGGGTGACTGTTTTAAATGTGGGAAAAAAGGACATCTAGCAAGGGATTGCAGGCAAAATAAAAAGGTAACCACAGAAGACAAGGAGGGTGAGGAATGACTATATGATAGTCAAGAATCACTGGATAGGAATAAACAAGAAAAGACAAATGCAAATGTGATAGAAGGGGAAGAGGATGTGACAGAAGAAATAGAGGATGTAAATGAATTCACAGATAATGAAGTAAATGAAATTTTGGACTTAGCATTTTTGAGCTTAGAGCTCTACTTAGCAGACACAAAACCGGAAGTTACACTTCTGGTAGAGGGGAGGGAAGTTAAATTCCTGTGTGACTCAGGGGCTTCATGGACCCTGATACATCCTTCCAAACTACTAGAAAATTCAGAATCACTTAACTACATATTAGTGAAAGCAGCTAATGGACAGCTGTATCAGGAGCCACTCTTCCACAACATAGCGATAACTGACCCAGTTTCAGGGATGACCCAGAAAAGCAAAATTGTTGTTTCTGCAAAATGCCCAGTGAATCTCTTGGGCAGAGGCCTAATGCAGATATTTGGCATAGCCGTAGTTCCAACTATGCAGGGTATGGAAGCACAGCGACAAATGGATACTTTTGTAGTGTGACCGGAGGGTGAAACATTTTATTGGTACAGCCAGGACTTAGTTACGACTGGTCCAGGGGCAGTAACCGAGTAACTGATGAACGTAGACATCAGTAAATCCCCCTCCCTTGACACTGATAAACAGCATTTGTTGCATTGCACTCTATATTACTGTAACAGACCAGGACTTGATAAAGAATATGAGCAAGAACTGTTTAGAAACCATGCTAACAGATTAGTATTACGAAATTTGTACTGGGGCACAGAAGGAAACAGTGTAGTAAGCTGTTCATTGCCCCAGGAATTCCTAGCACTTTACATATCTAATTGATTACCACATGTAAGTTTAACTAAAGATAGAAATTTGAAGTGGGCAGATCTAGGAGAAAAAGTCACAAGGTGGGAAAAGCAGACAGAGTTAGAACTTTCCGAACAGGGAGTACAAAAGCAGAAATTAAATTGGATAACACAGACACACCCAGCTGTACACTCACAGGCAAGTGAGGATAGCTGAGTAGCACTCTTACTAGAGGAAGAGGAAAAAGCCTTACTAGACATACCAGAGACTCTCTGGTCAACAGGAAAATCAGATGTAGGACTTATTCATACAGCAGGACCAGTTACTATCATGCCAAAATCAGCATTTAGAGCTCAAAAGAGACAGTATCCCTTAAGAAAGGATGCAGAAATATGAATCAAACCTATAATAGCAGCCTTACTTAAGGAAGGAGTCTTGATAGAATCTCCTGATTCACCATGTAATACACCCTTATTTCCTGTTAGGAAAGCAAACGGAGAATGGTGTATGGTCCAAGATTTACAAGGTGTAAATGACGCAGTTATACCCAGGGCACCTACGCTGCCAGATCCACACAGTTTATTGAATGATTTGAAACCTCAACAAAAGTATTTTTCTGTGGGAGATATTAGCAATGCATTTTTCTCAATACCGATACACCCTGACAGCCAATATTGGTTTGCATTTACATTTCAGGGGAAACGGTATACATATATGAGACTACCACAGGGATATTGTGAAAGTCCAACAATATTCGCACAAGAAATGGCAAGTAACCTGGTGGGATTTATCCCACCGAAAGGCAGTCAGATTTTACTTTATGTAGATGACATTCTGCTGGCAGCCCCCACCCAGCAAGAATGCAGAGAGGATACCATAGCATTATTACAATTTTTAGCCACTCAAGGACACAAGGTAAACAAAAACAAACTGCAACTTTGGAAAAAACAGGTCAAATACCTGGGATATGTAATATCCAAAGAAGGCAGAATATTAGATGAAGACAGAAAAAACAGCAATATTACAAGCACCTAAACCAACTACCAAGAAGGAAATGATGTCCTTCCTGGGTACTACTAACTTTTGTTCGAGTTGGATTCCAAACTATGCCTTGGAATCTGCTCCACTGACTAACTTGATATTCAAAAAGCCAATGGCAGCACAAGATTTATTACAGTGGACACCAGAAGCAGAATCAGCTTTCTGCAAACTGAAACAACTGATAGCTTCTTCCTTAGTTTTAGGATTACCAAACTATCATAAACGATTTTTCCAAACTGTAGACTGTAAGCAAGGTTATATGACATCAGTGTTAACACAACAGCGTGGGGACAAACAGCGCCCCATAGCTTATTATTCATCACAGCTAGACCCAGTGGCGTGATCCTTGCCCCACTGTGTACAAGCAGTAGTCGCAGCTGCAATGGCAGTGCAGGCTTCAGCCTCAGTAGTATTGTTCCACCCTCTCACATTGAGAGTGCCTCATGCAGTCGCGATTATTTTACTGCAAGAAAAAGTAGCATATCTTTCTCCTGCTAGACATCTTTCCTGTATGACTATACTGTTGAGCCAACCTCATATGACAATTGAACGATGCACAACTTTGAATCCGTCAACCTTGCTCCCAACCCCTGCAGATGGCAAACCACACTGCTGCCTGCAGGAGATTGAGCAAAAGACACTACCTAGAAAAGATCTCACAGATGTTCCTTGGATGATGCCGAGGTGACATACTATGTGGACGGCTCGTGCAGGAGGGGTCCTACAGGACAGAATCTAGTGGGGTATGCAGTAGTTTCTGATACAGAGATTTTAGAAGCAAAGTCTTTACCACACAACTTATCTGCACAAGCAGCAGAATTGATTGCTTTGACAAGGGCATGTACCTTGGAAAAAGGTAAAAGAATGAACATTTTTACTGACAGCCAGTATGCTTTTTCTACTGTACATGTTTTTGCACAGCAGTGGAAAAATAGAGGAATGATAACATCTACTGGTAAACCAATTAACCATGCGCAATTTATTTTAGACTTGTTAGACTCTATTCAGTTACCTCAGAAAGTAGCTGTTTGCAAATGCGTAGCTCATACTAAGCAACAGGATAGAATTTCAAAAGGTAATGCGAGGGCTGATACAGCTGCAGAACAAGCAGCTTCAGCTTCAGAAGTTTTTCTTTTGAGCGAGGAATTACAACCATCTGAGATTTTAGACCTAGAAATGTTAAAAACAATGCAGACACTTGCTACAAATGTAGAAAAACAAAAGTGGATAAAACGAGGAGCAGACTGTACATCTCCAAAGAAAATAAAACGATTTTACCATCTAACTTGTTTAGATATGCAGCTTTGTTGAGCCATGGGCAGTGCCATGTGTCAACAGGGGGGGTGGTACAGTTAGTGAATTGAGTGTTTATGACGTATGGATTTACAAACTACACAAAAAATTTTTGTGCAGCATGCCATGTTTGTAACAAGCATCATGCACAAGGGGCATTAAAACCTAAGCAAGGGAGTTTCCCTACACCACCGTATCCGTTCCATACTATTTGTATGGATTTTATAGAGCTGAACAAATGCGAAAATAAGAAGTACTGCCTTGTCATTATAGATATGTTTTCTAAATGAGTGGAAGCTTTTCCAACTAAAAATCCAGATGTAGCTACTGTTGCAAAAGTCCTCGTTAAAGAAATTATTCCTAGATTTGGCATACTGGAAAAGATTTATAGTGACAACGGCACACACTTTGTAAATCAAACTATACAACAACTTAGTCATTATTTTGGGATTTCTCTGAAAAATCATTGTGCATACCACCCCCAATCTGCAGGATTAGTAGAGAGGCATAATGGGGTTTTGAAAAACAAGCTTAGAAAATTGATTAGTGAGACACAAAAGAACTGGGTGCACTGTTTACCTCTGGCACTACTGAGCATGAGAACTGTTCCAAATGCAAAAGGGTTAACTCCTTTTGAAGTTCTGTTTGGGAGGGCATATTATACACCTCAATGGAAACCTCCCATGCCTGCAGAGCAGGAGGCTGACAGTTCACTTGCAGGGTATATGAAGCGATTTTTGAATAACAAACTTTTGCAGTTAAATTCTGTTTCAGATAAAGAGCAAACCAGACCATCGGAAGCAGCAGTAGCCCCAGGCACATGGGTCTGGGTGAAGGTGGTGAAGAAAAAGAACTGGAGTTCTCCGAAGTGGGAAGGGACGTACCAGGTACTACTGTCGACACCCACTGCAGTTAAGATCATGGAGCGAGCATCCTGGATTCATTTGACACATTGTAAACTGGTTAAGAACTTTGAACTGGACAAAAACCTTGTTACTGTTGTACAACGAGAACAAAATGACCAGGTATAAAGTAAACAGAGATGCAGAACAACCTCAGAAAATTTGCATGATTATTCTGATAGCCACACTGATAACATTGATCTTTTTGTTGTGGCCTTTCCTTTTCCCAGCCACAAAAGTTGAACTGATCAAACGTGATGAGCCGACCATAGACTGGCACCCAAACTTTAACACTTATCAGGCAATTACATGTATGTATGCTGAGACTTTTAATGTTTCGAATTGCTGGATTTGCACAGCCATACCAACAGCATACAGGGGGTTATTAATGACTGCAGTCCCCCTAGGGGTCAATGAGACCTGGTAAAATTTGGTTTATGAGACTGTAGCTATCAAAGCACATGATAAGGTAGCACTGTATTTGCCTGTGACACAAAAGAGAATTGTATGTTTTTATAAGAATGACACAATTCAAGTGGGTTGGAGCAGGTGCAATGTGACTGTACATTACAAATGTTATACCAAAGCAAACAGAATGGATACAGTTTGTAATTCGAATTATGACTCATTTCTTGAGTCCATGCATAAGACCATTGATGAAGTGCAACGTAATCATGTACTTTTTAAGCAACTGTCTGTAATAGATAGGAAAATGTTTCATGCAGGGCAGCCATTTCATAGCAAAGTAACTACTAAGGTAGAAGATTGTTATTTTGTGTGTGGTAAGAAAGCATATAAATGGTTACCTGAGAATTGGTCCAGCAGTTGTTTTTTGGGGTACCTGGTTCCAGCCATACAACACACTGCAGTTTTGCCTCAGGGAAATATTCGAAATACCCGAGATGTAGCCAAGAAAGCTGCCAGGAAGCCTGAAAATCCAGTGGGACGGATCGAGGCAGGCTGGAAAGACCATCATACCATGGGTACCAAGCTGACGCACATGGACTTGAGTGATGCTGTCATATCGTGGACAGGCATATTACCTGCATATGGCGCAGTGAAATCAATTTGGGAGCTGCAAAAACTGTGTAAACTTCTTGAAGTAATGAGTAATGCAACTTTTTCTGCTCTTGAATTGATAACTGATGAATTGAATGCTATGAGAACTGTAGTGCTCCAGAACCGTATGGCTCTTGACTTCACCCTAGCGGCGAGAGGTGGTAAGTGCGCTTTAATCAAAGAAGAGTGTTGTGCGTATATACCTGATCATCAACATGAGATAAACGACCACCTTGAGGTGATACAGTAAGTGTCGACCATGACCAAACCAGGCCCAAACCCTCTGACGGACTTTTTCCAGAATTAGTTTGGGGGCTGGGGTTCCATCCTAATGAACATCCTGATTGCCATTTGTGTGCGATTACTCCTATTAGGAGCATGTATTTGTTGTGGTATTCCCTGCATGAAAAAGTTAATCAAAGAATTTATAGATATATCAGTTTCTGAGACTTTGTATCAAAGTACTGATATTGAAGAATTGTTAGAATGTGAAACACTTTCATAAGTTTAAACTGAATGACTCTCTTAACTGCAAATCCTGAATGGAAGAGGTTAGGAGAAGAAGCAAACTGTTTATTCTTTTGAAAATAGAATTAAAAAGTATTAACAAGGGGGAAATGTCAGAAAAATATGTATTAATGTGTGTGCTTAATGCTGATTAGAAACTAAATAAGTTAACACGTTTTTCATTCTATTTTATATGCACTATTTTATATACAGTTGAGTTTCATATGAGACTAAAAGATGCTTTTTGAAACTGCAGTGTGCTTTCTGAAACTTGCAAGATGCCCTCTGACCTAGTAATTGCTAGCACAGCAATATTCATGTTTATGCCTTTTGGAAATGTACTTGAGAAGCAGGTGATTATCTGCTAGGTCAGGAAGAAATGAATGAACAATGCTATATTCTGTAATGTAATGATTTTAAACAATCAGCTCTGTTCAAAGTATGAGAACATGCACAGCTGCAGAAGTTAGAGATAACACAGACAAAGGACTGTTAGAGAAATGAACTGCAATCTATACTTGCTTTGTGCTCGAATTAGCCATAGTACCTTGAATGGTAACATTGCATATATCTAACCGGTGGTAGCCAAGACCACGTTGTTTTTCTTAGGAAGTTTCTCACAAAAATTGATAGTACCAGCAGAATATTGTAAAAACAATCACTACGAAATGATGATGACAAAACTTGTGATTCACTACATCAGCTTGGTAGGCAATGTCTTGTTAGAAAATGTATAAAAATGCCTGCATTTCCTGATTCTAGTTAGACAAACTCTGTATTAGCACATTTTTGTTTCCTTGCTGCAAGATTAAAGTGCCTTAACCTGAACCTACTGTGTAGTGATCATTTTTAAAGTATATTTTTCCTTTGACACACAGTCATTTAGTATGGATGCTAATCACTTATTACTAAACTCTATTTCTACATTTAAGCAAGCTTTATTGTATTCCTTATTTATGTTGCATATTTGTAGCAAAGTTACTTTCAACTTTAGTACATTGTTGAGCATAATCTTACATTCTGGATCTGGCACTCACTAACATGGTTGATCGTTGCACCACCCCATGCATGTGGCCCTCTCTTGTGAGGTCATACATTATTCTCATTAGAAGTAACAATAACATCTGACCCCCCCCCCCCATTAGCAGCAACTAGACTAAAAAACTTCTTCAAAGCCAATTACAACCTAAAATATGATGGCATTAATAGCTTCATTGCCCCTGCCTCAATGATGACATGGTCACCTATAGACAGATTTACACCAATACCGTGTATAAGCAGCTATACAAATGCATTGGCTCAGCTGTACCTGAAAGGACCAAAACAAGATACTCAAGAAAGAATAAGCCTGCCTGGTGGACATCCACCAGTAACAGGTTATACAATAAGAGGAGAAAATTGCTGTCCAAGAGCAGGAAGGAACGGACTCCGAATTGGAAGGATTCCCTTCTCAGCTTAAACAAGTGAATAAGACACCTCATAAGGCATTCTAAAGCTAACTATGAATCCAAATTAGCCTTCTTTACTAAGGATAACCATAAGGCCTTCTTTAGCTGTATCAGAAACCTTAAAGGAAAACCCAGATCTGTGAAGAACTGGTTGTTAATGGCACCACATATACTGAACTCTCAGAAATAGCCAACCTGCTAGCTGACAGGTTCAGTGAAAACTTCTCCTCCCTGTCCCCACCACATATCCCCCAAAGCATCCCTCCCACCTCCCTCCCACCTAGTATCTCCAAGGAGGAGGTCGTAAATGCTCTCTCCAAAGCCAAAAACACAGCCTCTGTGGGACCTGATAATATCCCAGGCTGCTGTCTAAATGTATTAAAACAGGAACTAGCTGCACCACTGGGTACTCTTATTAACCATAGTCTAAGCACTGGTTTTGTACCTGCTGAATGGAAAACAGCAACCATCATTCTGTTACATAAAGGATGCACCTCCACTGACCCTGGAAGCTATAGACCCATAAGCCTAATCAGCCTAATCTGCAAGACTATGGAAAAATGATTATGGACCTTATCAAGTGAGATATAGGAGACCTCCAAATGCTCTACCTGACCCAGCTTCGCTTTGTTAAATGGAAATCCTGCTTCTTGAACTTTTTGGACTTCTTTGAGACAGTCACCAAAGGCCTGGATACAGGGAAATCTGTGCATACAGCCTACCTGAACCTGGCCAAGGCCTTTGACACTGTTCCACACTCACGCATCATTAATAAACTCATGCAGCTGGAGATCACCCTGTATACTGTCAGGTGGGTTGCAAACTAGCTCACTGATAGAATACACACAGTCAAAAGATGTGATGCTACCTTCACCAGCAGACCTGTAACAAGTGATGTTCCCAGGGATCGGTGCTGGGGCCCCTGTTGTTTTGAATCTACTTCTCAGATGTACAGGCTAAAACAAAAGGCCTATGGCTGACAAATTTTGCTGATGATTGCAAACTGGGTGCAGTCATCGAGTCTCCAAATGATGTCAACATCCTACAAGAGGGACCTACACAGACAAACAACTGGTGCCAGTCATGAGCTAAAACTCAATGCAAAGAAATGCATTATCATCCCCCACAGCAAGCACAACATCCTTACAGATTACCACATTAATAACAATGCCCTAAGAGATTTGAGCACACAGGTTGACAGCAACCTTTTATTTGACCACCACAACTCCACAGTGGTAAGAAAGGCTTTGGCATTGTATCCAGACAAAAGAGGTTATAACTACCCTGTACTCCTCACTCATCAGGCCAATAGTAGAGTACAATGGTACCTTTGGTATATACCTTACCAGGTACCTGCAGTAACTGGAAAGACCTCAAAGGTTTCTTACAAAGAAAATTCAGTATCTTCAGTATATGTCATATGTTGACAGACTGAAGTCACTGTTACTATACTCTTGTGTCTTACAGACTACTCAGAGGCAACCTCTGCCTTGCATGTAAAGCAATCTGAGATCCTGCTCTAATGGAAATGCTGCACATTCGTTAATCAAATGGTGTAAGATGCAGTCACTCTAGGGAACTCAACCTAGTATGTGACATCAACAGGACTTGCTGGAGAGACAGGTATGTCTCACAAAGGTTAATTCTCCTTTGGAACAAACTTCCATTTCAGGTAACACAGAGCCCCTCACTAACCCTATTTAAGCTTAATTTGGATGACTAGAGGGGAAACCACAAATTCACCCTGGGAGTTTACCTGTGTCCCTCTTGGACGGGGGCAGTAGTTGTTGACTTAGTTCCACTTAATACCTTTAACAATTTCAACTCATCTGGTATAACTCAGGACTCCTTTTCCATCAGAGATGTTCATCTAAATTCAAGTGAATTGTATGGAGGTTAAAATTTCTAGTTTTCTTAGTCATATGGGCTAAAGTGATACCAAAATATTTGAAAGATGGGAGATGGTTAGTGAAATCATAGTCCACAAACTCATAATTAGAATAAAAGACCAAAACACAAACTGGAGCCACGAGCGTTGCTGCTGAATTAAGTTTTACTGCTGCTTCTTTTACCTCGGCTAAATGCCTTCCATGAATAACTAACTGACCAAGGAGCTTCTTAAATACAAGTACTGATGAATAATTCACCATCCAATTACACAATTAAACATACCTAATAACACATTATACTCATCTAACATACTTAACTTTCTATAAATACATATTTTTGTAGTTTAAAGTATCACAAACAATTTACTTTATCTTCCCAAAACAACATATAATGTTACAGTATTAAAAATTAAGGTTATTTTCCAAGTTCATTCCCCTGGGTCATATAGTTCTTTAATTAAGAATAAATTTCCTTTCCATTTCTAAAAGCATGTGAGTGAAATCACCATCCCACCCCCATCTGAATGTGATCTAGCTAAAATACTGAAAAATAAGCTGTCATCTGAGCCACAATGGGCTCTGTGAGAATGTTCTAGTATGGGGCTATCCATGGAGTGATTTCGTACGTCTCTAAAATGTGCAAGTATAAATACTTTGGCCATCCTTTTAGTTTGGCCTATACGCCATTTTGTTTTTGTACAACTACAACCTACCACATATACTACATCACATGAAAAACAATTGAATCTTTCAACAGAGTTGAAAATTCTCACATTAATTTTTGTGCCAGAGATGTCCTTAATTCTCTTGCAAACTTTACATCTACCACAAGCAAAATAACCTACCCTTGTTCCCCTCTTCAAACTCACTATACAATTCAACAGCTCCTTTAAATTCAGAAACCTGACATAGGAAAATGTCATCCTACTGGAAAAGAACTCACCACATCATCATCCTGACTCATTACTGGCCATAAATCATTGACCAGATTTTACAAACTAGGTGAGAATGGTGAGAACTTTGTAACAAAATATATAACCTTCTCAAATTCTCTCTATCCTACTAAATGAACTGACTGTCCATAAAATCTACCTAGTCTGTCTTCAGTTCTCACCTGTTTTTCTAACTTGTTCTTAGCTTTCTCTGCTATATCCAGTGAATAACCCCTCATTAATGATCTTTCCTTTACTTTGATTAATTCTCCTTCTGCTAGATTTTCCTCAGATGTATTTGTGAATGCATGTTTATAGTCATCATAAGGTAAAGATCATAATAAATGAGGGAGACGCATACTGCTGGCATACAGACAATTATTCACAGCAGTAGCTTTTTTATATGGTTTGAACTGCACTGAGTTATTCTTGCTGATGTATAATTCCACATCCAAGAACTGCAGAGTAGTTTTACTTGCTTTGTTGGTGAGTTCCAACCCAAAATAGTTTACATTTAATCCAGCCACAAATTTCCCAAATTGTGTTATATCCCTTTTACAAACCAAAATCAAATTGTCTATGTAGCACTTATATATGATGACATTTTTAGAAAAAAATTCAGTGGTATACAAAAACTGTTTTTCAAAATGAGCCATTAAAATGGCAGCATAGGAGGAGGAGGAGGCAAAAGAAGCTCCCATTGCTGTCCCTTCTTTTTGTAAAAAGAATTCTTTCTCAAATATAAAGTAGTTGTGGGTGAGACAAAATCCCAGCATTTTATCCAAAAAAGCATTACTTGACCCTTCGCCTAACATTGTTTCAACAGCTTCTAACCCCTTTATTTTTTAATGCTTGTGTACAATGATTTGATATCTACTGTGGTCCAATGATAATCATCAGACCATGTTAACTCTTTCACACTCTTGCAGAAATCAACAGTGTTCATAATGTGAAAGGGGAATTCTATGTAGATGTGTTTTCAAATGTGTGTCCAAAAAATGCCTACATTCTGTAAGTAAGCATTCACCCTGACACAATAGGTCTCCCTTGGGGTTCCCTTAGATTTTTACGTAATTTAAGGATCAAATAAAAGATTGGGTCTTTAGCATGCTTGATATACAATTTTTTTAACAGTTGCAGCTGATAAGAATTCTAACCTTTCTCCCTCTCTAATATTTCCAGCAACATGGCATTAAATTCACAGTGGGATTTTTAGGTAAGTTTTGATAATCCTTCTCATTCAATAATAAATCAAACATCATTTTCTCATATCCTGCTTTAGACATTACCACCCAATTTCTACCTTTATCCGTTTGTCTGAAAATATATTCATGATTTACATTACTGTGCCTTAAGAGCTAACCATTAATTTTTGCTTAAATTAAACTGCTTTTCAGACTTGACAAATCTCAAATATTCTAATTCCACCTGCTTATAAAGAATCTCATCAAAACTCTATACTACTATTGAAATTTCAGGAGGCATAAATCTGCTTATGTTAGGAAAATTTGGGACAGATAGTTTGCCATAACCCATGCAAAAAAAAAAAAATCACCATCAGCCCCACTCCAGTAAATTATGTCATAAACAGATATAAGATCATATACAAAAATTATTTATTTATTGGCATTTGTTTACTGAGAAAGTCCACTGGGCCAAGAAGAACACATTTTCAGTAGAGGTCGTGGTAGAAAAGCTCCACAAAGGCAATTAGTCTAACAATTACATAATATTGGAACAGTTTGTATTAACAAGAATCATAGTCATAACAGGCATTATAAATACAATAAAGTACAATATGAAAATGTAGGTTTTACAGAGAAATAATGTAAAAACACAAAGCATTGTTGTAAATCCAATGAACATATTTTAGTACACTCTGATGTTAGTATACACTCCAAAGACAACTCTGTTGTGAGTGTGGAAGTGATTAATATAGGTACAATTACAATAACTATCTAAAGTGTATGTATTAGAAGTAGTGAGTGTGGAAGTGATTAATATAGGTACAATTACAATAACTATTTAAGGTATATGTATTAGAAGTAGTGAGTGTGGAAGTGATTAATATGTGTACCATTAGAATAACTATCTAAGGTGTATGTATTAGAAGTAGGGAGAGATTAGTGCTAGGAGTTATGAGTATGAAGAAATAATAGGAGTCAAGTTTTGGAGGAAGGAAGTAGAGTAAAAAAGTGATAAGATGTAATTTTCATGTAAAGACATATTTAACAGTGAATCATGTACTTCTATAGTTTTAACAAATTTATTTTGAAAATAAACTTTTAAATGCAGTTTTCTGCAGAAGCGTTTAACTTCCAAGCTAGTGTCAGCTCGTGTCAACATCTTTGTTGGCACAAATCTAGTACCTTTCAACAATACGTTTTTAATGCCAGTGCTGATAATAAAGTTGGATAAATTCACAATGTTCAAACTGTCCTGTTTTTCAAATCACTTACTTGGAGTGCCTTGAAATAATTCCACTGTCCTTGTGTCGTTACCAACAAGTCCCAGAGAGAGCAAAAAGGATTACTGTTTTCTTTCTCTTCCATGGTTCTTCTGACCTCTCCCTCTATTGATGTACTGAAAATCCATATGCTGTTCTTGCTGTGCATCCAGTCTGGTTGGTTGAACATTCTCTCCCTCTTGTATACTCTCAAAGGAAATTATTTTTTTATTTGATGCCATTTCTGTGGAAGAAATGGATGAATCTCGCAATGTCTGTGACCTCCCATTTGTATATCTCAAACCAGACGTTCCCTGTCATGGTTTCCTTTGCCAGGAATAAATAAGGTAATTTCTAAAATCACAGATGTCCCAATTTAATTTTTTCTTTTTCCTGTCCACAGTCTCCATCTCCACTTTTCCGACTCGGCTTTTAATCTCTTTCATCTGATTAGAAAAGGTTACCTCTGATGTTTCCTTGAGCAGACTATGTTGCAACTATAGAATATTTTGTTGAACCTTTTCATACGACCTTAAATTCCTTTTAACCAACACATTCAGCCAATGTAGTGTGCACTGTAAGGAAATCTGCTTCCATTCCTTTAGCAGATTTAGTTCATCTTCTACAAACTCATAGGGCAATAACCTATCCATTCCCAGCCCTCTGGGAATGATATTAAATTCAATATCAATAATAAATATACTTCAAGGCTGGTCAAACAGGACAATGCACTTGAGCTGCTCCATGTTCGAATCACCATAGGTAAAATCCAATACCAATTCCTTGCAAGCTATAGGTCCCCATCTATGACCCATGAAACCCATGCCATGTATTTAAACTTATTAGAAACACTAACCATCCAACTCAATATCAGATTCATGGGTGACTTTAATTACCCCACTACTAACTGGGAATCCTATACAACACCAAACATACAGGCGCAGAGATTCATGGATTTTGTAAACACAAACTCCCTGGACCAGATAGTCAGTACACCAACCAGGGGTGCAGCCATACTGGACCTGGTTCTCACTAATATGAGAGACTGCTGCACACCCCCTACTGTAATGCCTTCCCTGGTAAGGTCAGACAACAGAATTGTCTCCTTTGAAGTAAAAGTAAAACCTGGACCCCCAGCTAAACCTGGAATATTCAGAAATTATTCTAGGCTAACCTCTTGCTATTAAGTGAGAACCTGGCAAAATGTCAAGCCCCCATAAACCCTGAGAACACTGCTGCCTATGCAGAACTGTTCACAGAAATGCTGTACAAGTATGTTAATAGCTGCATAGAAGCAGCTGTACCCACCAGGAAGAAGTACAGAACTAACTCAAAAAACAAGCCACTCTGGTGGAATCACAAAATCAATCAGCTGTAAAACAGAATGAAGAAATCATGGCAAAAATTAGGAGGTGCAGCACCCAGTAGGATAAAAGCACTCTCATCAAACTAAACAAATAACTCAGAGGACAAAAAAAGTCTAACAAAGCCAAATTTGAGGTAAGTTTGGCCTCCCAGGCCAAGGACAAGCACAAAGCATTATTTAGCTATGTCTGCAACCTCAAAGGCAATACACAATTGTGTGCAGAGCTCATTGTAAATGGAGCCACCTATACTGAGCCAGAAGACATAACAAACCTCCTGGCTGATAAATTCAGCTCCAGTTTTACTCCTCTCTCCCCCCTCAACCTTCTCTCAGGAAATATCATCAAATATAACTCATCCTACTATCACTAGGGAACAGGTTCTTAATGCTCTCTCTAAGACCAAGAACACTGCATAAATGGGCTCAGACAATATTCCAGGATGCCTTCTAAATAGCATGAAACATGACCTATCAGGGATTCTGAAATTACTGTTTAACTCTAGCCTCCATACAGTCTTCATGCCCCATGAATGAAGAAAGGCAACAGTTATCTCTGCACAAAGGTGGGCCATCTACAGACCCTGGAAACTACAGACCCATAAGTCTCACTAGTCTTATATGTAAAGCAAAGGAAAGAATTATCATGCAGATGATCAATAAAGGTATAGTAAATCTCCAGACACTGGACCCAACCCAGATTCAATGACAGCTCCACCTCTACAAAGAGACCAGTCACAAGTAGAATCCCTCAGGAATCAGTCCCCAGACTGCTCCTTTTTGGCATTTACTTCCCAGAAGTCAAGGCTAATGTCAGTGGTCTCTGGCTGACTAAATTTGCAGATGATTGCAAATTAGGAGCTGTCATTGAATCTCACACTGACATGAATGTTCTACAAGATGGGCTGACACAGACAAACAACTGGTGTTAGAGCCATGGACTAAAACTAAATGCCAAGAAATGCATAATAGTATCCTTTGGGAAGTCATCCAACACTGGTAACTATCATAATCGACAACGCACCCCTTAGAGTTCACCCAGTAGTCAGGGACTTAGGGACACACATAGATAGTAATCTAGCCTTTGATCATGATGTGTCTACAGTGGTGAGGAAATCATTCTATGTTGCGCAACTTATAAACAAAGGTATAGCATCTAAGTCCAAGGAAGTCATTGTTCCACTGTATTCGGCATTCATCAGACCTATCATTGAGTACAATGCCCCTTTTGGTATGTACCTAACCAAGCATATACAACAACTGGAATGTCCACAGAGGTTCCTCACTAAAAGAATACAGGGCATAAGTAATATGTCCTATACAGGCCACATCAAGACTCTATCCCTGTATTCTGTCTCCTACAGGCTTTTGAGGAGAGATTTATGCCTGGCATACAGGGCATTGTCAGACCCCCCTCTGATGGACCTCCTGCATATCCACAAAACAAACAGCACCAGAATTACCCATTCTAAAGACTTAAACCTTACCTGTGATATAAATAGGACTTGCTGGAGAGATAGGTATATATCCCAGAGAATACCCCATCTATGGAACAGGGTCCCCTTCCATGTGAAGCAGAGCTCCTCCCTAACCCAATTCAAGTGCAACTTGGACAATTGGATGGGAAACCAGAAATTCATCCTTAGTTTGGCACTTATGTCTCTAACGGATACAGGTAACCTGTAAATGGTTCATCTTCTGAACCCCTGCTTACACTTATCAAGGGTATCAGAACTTGTCAGAGATTTGGGATGCATGGCTAGGTTTAAAAAGGCCCTTGTAGTTGTTAACCTAGTAAACACCTATGAACCTATGAACCTTTTAAGTCTTAGATATTTCTCTGACAGTCTTGTATCATAATATAATGCCACCTCTTTGGCCATCAGGTGCTCCAATTGCTCAAACTTCTTATTATAATTTTCACCATTCACCAAAGACCAGGGATCATCGGAAGTCAATTTCTCTTCTCTCTCCTTAAGCAAATCCATGAACAACAAGTTTTCATGCCCTACCTCAGTTGGAAAAATACACAGAAATTCAGAGGCTCCCTCCAATGACATATTGACAACAAATTCACTATTAGAATAAAAGAACAAAACACAAACTGGAGCCACATGTTTTGTTGGAGAATTAAGTTTTACCGGTGCTTCTGGTACATTAGCTAAATACCTTCCAGCAAAAACTTTAACTAGACCAAGCAGCATCTTAAATACAAGTACTGATGAATAATTCACCATCCAATTATACAATTAAACATACCTAATAACACATTATGCTCATCTAACATACTTAACCTTCTACAAATGCATATTTTATACTTTAAATTATCACAAACAATTTACTTTATCTTCACAAAACAATGTATAATGTTACAATATTAAATACTGAGGTTATCTTCCACGTTCATTCCTCTGTAATTAAGAATAAATTTACTTTCCATTTCTAAAAGCATGTAAGTGAAATCACACAGCCCGCCCCCATCAGAATGCGGTTTAGCTAAAATACTGAAAAAGAAATGGTCACCTGAGCCACCATGGGCTCTGTGAAAATGTTCTGCTACAGGGCTATTTCATTCACATACTTTTAGAAATGGAAAGCAAATTTATTCTTAATTACAGAACTATACAACCCAGGGGAATGAACTTGGAAGATAATGTCAATATTTAATATTGTAACATTGTACGTTGTTTTGTGAAGATAAAGTAATTTAAAGTATAAGAAGAAGTATTTATAGAAGGGTAAGTATGTTAGATGAGTATAACATGCTATTAGGGTTATTAGGTATGTTTATTTGTGTAATTGGAA
Organism: Protopterus annectens; assembly: GCF_019279795.1. Lineage (NCBI taxonomy): Eukaryota > Metazoa > Chordata > Ceratodontiformes > Protopteridae > Protopterus > Protopterus annectens. Next base: position 1,348,265,838 of record NC_056731.1, read on the forward strand.
GTTGAATTATTCATTAGCACTTGCATTTAAGAAACTGCTTGGTGCAGTTAAAGTTGTTCCTGGAAGGCATTTAGCCGAGGTACCAGAAGCACCATTAAAGCTTAATTCAGCAGCAATGCTTGTGGCTGCAGTTTGTGTTTTGAAATCATAGTCCCCTTCTGGCATGTCTGAGTAGGATAGATTATGAAACATAAAAATTGATTTTTCAAGGTTTACTTTGTAGCACAAAATATATTGTCAGTATTGTAAAGTATCCCAGGAAGCTGTCAAATTGGAAAGGAGGTTTGCTGGAATGATCAATAAATCATCTGCAAAAAGAGCTAGTCCACTAGTTGTGGCATTCTTGTGACAATCATATGGGTTTAGAGTGGACCTAAAAGACATAGTTAGAGGCTGTATCATATATATGAAAATCAGAGGAGGAAGTAGGCAGCCCTGCTTTAACACCTTTCTGCATAGTAAAAGATTAAAAGATATAAGACCCTACTCTGTCTAACGTCAATGAATTAAGGTGAAATGATTTTAGCATTATCACAAAGGATGACAGGAAGTTGTAAATGATCATACTTAAAAAAGGTAGAGCTTGTGGATGACCATTTAGTTATTATTTCCCTAATGACTGGACCACCTTTAGTAAATTGTGCCAGACTGACATTCCCTTCACAAATCCCTATAGATCCCAAATGCATCAAATGGGAAAGGATATTGACTATTATGGCTACCCGTATAGGTTCATAGGTGTGTACTAGGCTAATGGCCCTGGTGCCTTTACAAGCCTAGCCCATAAGATTACCCTGGCATCGTGCCACCCGACCTTAGTTCCCAATGCCTCTATCGAGTAGAGCCTCTGGAGTGATCCCTGGGGTGAATTTTCTATTTCCCATCCACTCATCAAGATTTCTATTGAAGAGGGCCAATGAGTTGCTCTGTTTGACATGTATGGGAAGTCTATTCCATTGCATGGGCAGTCTCTGGGTTATGAACCTGTCCCTCCAGCACATTCTGTTGTTTGTGGTAATGAGGTTGAGGTTTCTGGAGTGTGTGGTGCGGAGGGATTGGGATTTCTTTAGATGTAGCATTTCTAACAGAGCTGGGTCAGACATGGCTTTGTAAGTCAAGCAGAGATTGCCTCTAAGTAGGTGATATGAGACAGAGAATAGTTCTAGTTTTTTGAGTCTGTACCTATAGGACAAGTGTTTAAGGCCTAGGATCCTCTTTGTGAGGTACTTTTTTGGCCTCTCCAGTTGTTGTAGGTGTCTAGTGAGGTACATGCCAAATGGGGCATTGTACTCAATTGGCCTAATGAGGGAAGAGTAGATGGAGACAATGACCTCTTTCTTCCTGGATGCAAAGCCCTTAGTAATGAGATGTGCCACATAGAAGGACTTTCTGACCAGAGTGGCAATGTGGAAGTCAAAAGAGAGGTTGCTGTCAACCTGTGTTCCCAGATCTCTTATAATGCCTTCTGTGTTCAGTGGACTACCATCAATGTGGTAATTTATAGGAACTGGGTTTTTCCCAAAGGGGAGGATGACACATTTTTTTGGCACAGAGCTTAAAGCCATGGTTTTGACACCAGTCATTGGTCTCAGTGAGGCCTTTTTGTAGGATGTCAACATCACTTGGGGAGTTAATAATAGCTCTCAGCTTGCAATTGTCTGCAAACTTTGTCAGCCAGAGTCTCTTCGTGTTGGCCTGGACTTCAGAGAAGTGGATACCAAACAGAAGAGGACCCAGGACTGAACCCTGTGGGACTCCACTCATTACTGGTCAGCAGTCTGACTTGGAGTCAGCTACTTTCACACTGTGGGTTCTATCTGTGAACCAGTTTGTAACCCACCTAGTGATATAGGGGTTGATGCCTAGCTTAGTGAGTTTTTCTATGATTCCTGAGTGGAGAATGGTATCAAAGGCCTTAGCCAGATCAAGGTAGGCTGTATGAACCACCTTGCCTTCATCCACAGCTCTGGTGACTGACTCAAAGAAGTCAGCCAAGTTGAGCAGGCATGATCTACCCTTCACAAAACAAAACTGTGTGGGAGTCAGAGTTTGGCGATTCCCTATATCATTGTTTATTAGGTCCATGATGATGCATTTCATAGCTTTGCATATCAGACTCATCCGACTAATGGGGCGATAGTTCCCAAGGTCTGTAGTCGCTCCTCCTTTGTGGAGAGGGATGACTGCAACAGTGTGACATACTGTAGGGACAAAGCCTGAGGCGCGGCTGCAATTGAACAGGGCACACAGGTGTGGTGCCAGTTCACTCTGTAGTTCATGTAGAACACAGCCAGGGATATTGTCAGGTCCCATAGAAGCTGTATTCTTGGCCTTGGTCAGTGCTGTTTTAACCTCTGCAGCAGTAAGACTGGGTGTCTGACAATCTACTGGCACTGTGATTGGTCCTTTGGGGGGAGAGAGGGGTCAAAGTTAGGACTGAATCTGTCAGCCAGTATATTGGCAACATCTGTTGACTCGGTATAGGAGGTACCATTGTGCAGTAGCTCAGAACAAATCTGGGTATTGCCGTGGAGGTTCTTTACATAACTACAGAAGGCCTTGTGGTTGTCTTTACTATCTGCTGCAATTCTGTTTTCATAGCTAGCTTTAGAGGATTTGATGAGGGATCTCAACTTTTTGGTGAGGCTGATAATGGAGTTTTTCCAGTCTTGGGACTTCTCCTTTTTCTGCATCAGTATCCTCCTTCTGTTGTAGAGTTTGTTTATGGCAGGGGACCACCAAATTGGCTTCCTTTTTTTGGAGGAGAGTGTCTTGGTTCTATTGGGTATGGCAAGATTCATGCATTTGTGTATGTGTTCGTACAGTGCAGTGGTGTATGATTCGGTGGTCATGCAACTATTCTCCATTTGCATGGATGCCGTGAAGTTAGCCACTTCTGTTTTATGAGCCCAAAGTTAGCTTTGGAGAAGGTTTCATGATGGTTACCTTTGTGGGGGGTGGGGGAGGTGGGAGGGATGTGGATTTCCAAGGTGATTAGTTTGGGGTCAGATCTCACCAGGGATGAGTTGACTATTGGTGTAGAGCAATGGTCGCCCATGTTAGTAATGTCCAGGTCAAGGATGTTGCTACCTCTAGTGGGGGTAAGAATGAGCTTGTCCAGGCTATTGGAATTAATGAATTCCAGGAAGTGTGGGGCAAGTGTATTGGTACATGAGTAGTTTTCCCAATTAATGGAGGGGTAGTTGAAGTTGCCCAGTATGAGAGTGTTAGGTTGGACCCTAATATTCTCCATGGTACTTAGGACCATGGAGTGTGAGTCTTGGGACATTGTTGGGGACCTATAGCAGGCTACGATCTGAATTGCTGTCTTACCCAAAAGTAGCCGCACCTGAAGTATCTCTGATGCGTTATGTTGGGCTATCAGTCTGGAGGTCTGCACATCCATTATGAATATGGAAACACCACCACCTTTGGAGCTTCAGTCCAAATTCTGGGATGTTCAAATCCACATTTAAGAGCTACATGGGCCTAAAATGGCAGGGGAATGGGGACTTTTTTCAGGCTTTGGAAGCAGGATGAGAATAGATTGCTTCCAGGATGGATGATGCTCCTAGTTTTGGGCCTTTTCCTAGTATACCTTCCGTAATAGTTCTAAATCCAAGGGAGATAGAACATTATAGAGATCAAGAGGAATGCCATCTGTTCCTAATGCACTTTACCCATCTTTAACTTCCTGACCAATTGGAAGATCTCTTGTTTAGTGAGGGGAATTTATTATGGCTTGCATTTGTTCATCTGTTAAGGGAAGAGCTGCAAAACATTCTGTTGGGGTTAATGACTCAAGTAAAGAACCTTGATTGTTATTCTTGGCACAATATAACTGCTGCTATTAATGCCTAAATATTTTGAGGGACATCATCAAGGACACAAGAGAGGTCCCTATCCCTAGCTTGGCTCTACATTTCCTAGCAGGTGTAGCTGAAACTTGTGTTTAAACCTCATAATATTGGAGCCAATGTCTATCCATTGCTATTATGATCTTCCTGTCTATAATTTTGTGAGTTTTAAGTTGATGTAGGGGGAAAACAGGAGTTTGCAATGAACCATTTGTCCTGTTGTTCTGTAAAGTCCTACACTGATCTTGGAGGTCATCTATTATCTTGTTTCATTTCTTCCATAAAGTGTTGCCGCCCCAAAATCTTAATTTTACATTAAGAAAACCTTCAAATGCATTCCACATATAGCAGACTGAATATTCTCCTTGCTCATGGGCTGAGTGGAATTGTTATGCAATTTCTGTGGTTTTCTGGCGAAATCAGCTTTACTTGAATAATATAGGAGGGGGACTTCCAATTTTATGATATGGGAGTAAAATATAAAAAGAAATGCAAATAAAACCTCATGATCTGAATATGGGCATGGGATCATGTTCTACTTTGGGGAATACGATTAAAGTTCTCCATCTAGATAAACTCTGTCTATACAGCTTGAGGAAATGATCTGAGGAGAGTGATGTGTATATTGTAACTTAACATTATAAAACTCATTCCTTAGATTTATATAGAATGATCTGATATTGTCAGTCTTCATTCATTCATGACAGTTGGGTTTCAGTTCCATTCTAGGAACTGATTTGGCTGTTGTAACAAGTTTGCGCCAACCAGAAACTCTCGAGCTAAGTCTACCCATAATACATCTCGTCCCTTCCCTTCAGATCTCATTTGCCACATAAGTTCCAAGATGCATCAGGCCATGCTCTCCAGCTAAGTACTATATATTTCTATATATTTTTCAATATTTTCTTTGTTATAGCTCCCCTCTTTCATATTTTTTGTTGTTTATAATATATTACCAAATTAGTGTGTGAGTGCTGTTTTTAACAATTCTTCTTTTCCTATTTGGTATTTCTTCATTACCATAGTTGGTATAGGCCCCTCCCTTCCCTCTTACCTCTGGTATACCATTGTTGGTATCCCCCCCTTTTTCTTCTTCTTTTTCCCCTTTATCCTTCTGGGTATTTCTCTTGTTACCATTGTTGGTACGGTTTTAAAAAAATCTTTAACTTGCTCTGATTTCACTGTTGTGTGCGTGTGGTTGCGTGAATGGTTGTTCATTGCTTTTTGTGATTTACCTAACGATGGCTGAGAAACAGAAATGTGCAACTGGATTTAAGCAATGTGAGAAATGTGGCAGAAAGATGCCCAGCTCCAATGGGCATCTTTCTTGCATTTATTGTTTGGGAGTGCCACACTTAGAAATTCAGCCTCTGTGCAAGCTCTGTAAAGGTTTTAGTACCTGGACCCTTGCAGAGCATCGGAACAAGTTAATCCAAAAGGGGTTGTTAAAACCCCCCTTTTCAGAGGCTTTGTCTCAGGCAGAGGTGTCAAAGCCTCCTAAAAAGAAGCAAAAAAGAGGAGCCTCAAAGTTCCAGTGTCTTCTCAATCTCGGGAACTAAAATCATCCAAAGGCCATGTTTCCATGAAACCAAAGTCTAAACAATTGAAATCGGCACTGACAACCATTGTGGCACTGGAGTCTACGACCCCTTCCATGGTGCCATCTATTCTCATGGAACCAACTAAAGTTACTGCAGTACTGACCCCTTCCACGGTACCTCAGACCCTCTCAGCACCAGTAAAAGTTTTCCCTGTAAAACTGGTCACTTCCCCCCCAACACAAGCTTTTGGTCAACCAACCATGGTGCCAAAGGTCAAATCCCTAGCCAGGACTCGATATTCCCCATCTATTGACCCCTTTGTTGGTCAGCAGCTCAGTCCCTTCATTACTCATCCAGACTCTCCCTCGTGGATGTCTGTTCCACCAGGAGCCTTTCGGAGCTTGATGTAGTTAGATTGGTGGATCAGCTCTTGGTGACCAGAGGTATTCTAACCCCGTCTAGGACTTCCCCTCCCACCCAGAGCTGAGGTCTTTTCTCCCTGGACTCCAACTTATCTTCCTTCTTCAACCTCCCCACAGGATTTGATGCCCTCGATGTCGACGTCTCTCTCAGTGCCAACTTCTTCGGTACAGATGGTGGATCTCACCTTGGTTCCGGAACCCACTCTGTGGACCTTGGCTCAGTCTGAGCTGACCCACCCATGGGACTGTGATTTGGCTGCTGGCTCTAGAATCCCTAGTATGGTACCATTTTTTCCATGGCACTGTCTATAGTTACAGTTACTTTGACAGTTCCGAGTCCTCTCGCAGCTCCTTTTCTGGAGGTGGGCTTGTTGGAGCGGAATGTGACCCCAGTTCCAAGGTTGTCTTTCTCGGTATTGGGCACCAATCACTCTTCAGTTGGGCCCACCTTTCAGGTTATGGAGACAGCTGTTGCCTCAGAAGGCTCACAGTTAGCACCCTCTATGTTGGAATGTCATATCTATGCATCCTTTGGCTCACAGCTGTCACAGTCTACTACATTGGGGCAGCGGGCATGGGAGCAAGACACCCTACCGCATGGTACCCACTCTTCAGGGTCTTCCTCAGACCTCCCCCCTAATGATCCACCCTGTAAGAGATCATGCAAGAGGAAGCACTTTGATTCTACAGAAGAATATCTCACCGAGGATACAGATTACGATGAAGGGGAAGGGCTCCCACGATCACTGAAGATGTCTCCTTTAGAGACATCCTAAAAATCTTAAAGCAGAGGGGTGACTGGAAGCTCACCAACCCTTCCTCTGAGGTATCCATCTTCTTGCAGACTTTCTCTGCCCAACCATGTACTTCCTGGGTGAGTTAGTCAAGCTCATCGTGCAGCATGCTTGGAAGGTGCCTGACACCATTGAGCCAATTCCCCGGAGACCTGACAAAATTCTCTCACCCTCAGAGGGTTTAGCGGTATATGCTATAGTATTGGTGGTGGCCACAAAGAGGGAACTCACAGAGGAGAGTCCTACTGTCCATCCTCGAAACCGAGAGTCTCAGATGCTGGACAGATTACAGAAGTGGGTTTATGCTTTAACGACCTTTGTCATATGGTCATTGAATTATTTGTCACATTTCACCCGTCTTCAAAGGGACCTGATCACTGAGCTTTCAGGAACCCTAGCAGGAGCAATGTCTGATGAGGTATGTGATAAGGTTGCCTCCCAACTTGTGACCCTAGAATCCATCTCCAACTTGTCCATGCAGTTGATTGCACATACAACTGAAGGAGCGTTCAGAGCAGCGGGTGCAGGAGTTGTCATGAGGCATCACACCTGGGATGCGCTTGTGTAACTTTGCATACCCCTTCAAGTCTTCCTTCATCAATGCTCCTGTTGATGATTCCTCATTGTTTGGCCCAAAGACGCATTAGCTAGGTGTGAAAAGGATGGAAAGACCCTTTCTGCTGTGGGTGTATGTTTTTCCACTCCTCAATTACCTTATTCCAGGAATCAGAGGAGTGGAAAAATGTGGTTCAGAAAGGCCCAAAGGCCTTTTTGGGACACACATGGCAAGTTTTCTCCCTGGGGCAGAGGAAGGTAATCATCAGAAAGATGCCCCTCTCATGGCAGAGGAGGCCCACACAACCAGGACTTCAGAAATTCTTTCTCTGGGCAACCCTATCAGCACTCCTGAGGAGTGGACCGATTGCTTATCTCTCGAGGCAGTCGGGGAAGATTCTCTCTGCAGCACTTAACTTGGCTCTCTGAACATCAGATTCCTAGGTGCAGAAAATAATTACCAGAGGTTACCATATCCCCTTTGATCTTTATCCAGGGCCACAAATGTGACTCCCTGATGATCCATTCAGTCAGAGGGATGCAGCAGCTCAAGAAATTGAAAAGCTGCTTCAAAAATGAGTCATCCAAACAGTCTCACCAGACCAAACAGGATCTGGATTTTACTCAAGATTCTTTTTAATGCCAAAAAAGACAGGGGACTGGAAGCCAATTCTAGACCACAGTATCTTGAACAAATTTGTCTGACAGACAAAATTCCGGATAGTCACGGTTCAGTCTAGCCTTCCATTTCTGGAGAAAGGTGATTGGATGTGCTTGATAGATCTTCAGGATGTGTTTTACCACATAAAAATGGACAAGCACTCCAGAAGATACCTCTGCTTCCAGCTGGGAGCCAATCATTACCAATTTCATGCACTGCCCTTTGGTCTCGCCACAGCCCCTAGAGTGTTCATCAAATGCATGGCAGTGCTAGCAGCACATCTGTGGTTGCAAGGATTCTGGGTGTTTCCATATATAGATGATTGGTTCCTTACAGTCCCCAACAGGCATCTACTGCTTTTCAGAGTTCTTAAGCATTTCAATAAACAAAGAAAAGTCAAAACTGGCACCCACTCAAAGCATAGAATTAATTGGAGCAACATTTGACACAATATCTTGTGTGGTTGCTCTACCATTTCACAGACTTCAAAGGTTAAGGTCACAGCTCCAAGTGATACTCTCTCAAGACATAGTCCCAGCTTGCTTAGTCTTACAACTATTAGGATCAATGGCAGTGACAATCACCCAAGTTCCCCTGGCAAGGTTCCATAAGAGGCTGCTTCAATGGCTCCTAGCGTTGCAATGGTCTCTGTTAACACACCCAATGTCTTATCCAATCTGCATAAGAAATCAATGCAAGCAGGATCTGGACTGGTGGATGATGCCAGAAGAAGAGTTATGGAGATGCCCCTATTCATCCCCTCAGCCCAAGGCTGTAGTGACCACTGATGCATCTCTGATGAGGTGGGGGGCATTATCAGGGAAAGACAGTCCAAGGCACTTGGTCCCCCTTAGAGACCAATTTGCATATCAACATTCTAGAACTGAGGGTGGTGTTTTTAGCATTGCAAGCATTCCAATCTGCCCCTCCACTGGCGACAGTTGCTATACAGTCAGACAACATGTCAGTCGTTTGGTGCATCAGCAAACAGGGAGGAACCAGATCTTATCCATTATGTTAGGAAGCCCTGAGAGTATAGGAATGGGCAATCACCTTCAAACACTTTCTGATAGCAATGCACATTCCAGGGAACTCCAAAGTGATTGCGGACAAACTGAGAAGATGCATTTTCCTGCCTCAGAAGTGGTCTCTCAATCCCATAGTAGCGGCGGAGACCTTTCGTTGTTGGGGTCAGCCTTGCTACAATCTGTTTGCATCTCTCACAAACCACAAATGAAGCAGCTACTTTGCCCTAATCCCCTCTCAGGAGGAGTCCCTGATAGATGCTCTTCTGCACAATTCACCCCCAGGACTGCTTTATGCCTTTCCCCTCCTTTTCCCCTAATACCCCAGTTTTTGAAGAAAGATCAATGGTTGAGAAGCAAAGTGATCCTCATTGCACTTTATTGACCCTGTAAAATCTGGTTCCCCTTTCTCTGGCCTCAGTTAGTTCACCATCCGTGGGTGCTGGACCCAACTCTGGGACTACTATCTCATCCACAGGGGCTGGTCCATCCCAACCTACAAAGTCTCAAGCTGACTGCTTGGTACCGATGCACATTCCAGTTCTCCACCTCCAGTAATTGCCAGGTAGAATAATCTGTCTTCCCCAGTACAAAAGATTCTTCTGTCTTCCCATAAACTGTCCACCAGGAAATTTTATTTTAGTAAATGGAACAGATTTGTGATCTTGTCTCAAGGAGAAGGAGTTGACCCCTTTTCAGCCTTGATTAATAATGTGCTAGAACATTTATTGACTTTACTCCAATCAGGAACCCCTGCTTCAACTATCAGAGTTCATTTAGTGTCTATTTCAAATTTCCATAATGGCTTCGAGGACCTTTCCTTGATATCTCATCATCTTTGCAAAACCTTCTTAAGGAAGTTATGCATTTGAGACCAACTTTTAAATTGCACATTGAACCTTGGAATTTGATGTTAGTCTTACAATCTTTGATCCGTCAGCCCTTTGAGCCTGCAGCCATCTGTGATATCAAATTTTTATCTTGGAAGACCTTATTTCTGGTGGCCAGAAGAATATCTGAATTGCAGGCATTGTGTGTAAAGTGCCCATACATCATTTTTCATAAAGAGAGAGTATCCCTTAGGACTAACCCCTCTTTTCTACCCAAAGTTGACTTAGACTCAAACATTAACCAATCAATTGACCTGCCAGTTTTCTTCCCAAATTTTTCAAACAAAGGAGAATATTGTTTGCATTTGTTGGATGCACACAGACAAGTACATTTTTACTTAGAATGAAATCATTCAGGAAATCGGACCAACTGTTCCTGTCTTTTTTGGGTACTTGAATAGGCAAACCAGTTTCCAAAGTCACCTTATCAAAATGATTGAGAGATTGCATCACCTTTTTTATCATCAAAATAAAATGAACCTATTAACTAAAGTCAAGGCTCATTCTACCAGATCTTCAATGGCCTTTGCATTCTAGAACCTCCATGGATGACATTTGCACAGCAGTGACTTGGGCTACTCCTCATACCTTTATCACTCATTACAAATTGGATCTGGTCTCCAAGGGAAGAGCATCCTTTGGCTTTATAGTGCTCAGGAATATCCTTCTACAGGGCCTCCCAGGATGTAAAGTAGCTAGGGACTCTGTCCCAACTGCCATGAATGAATGAAGATTGACAACATCAGATAAAGAAGTTATGTTCTTACCATAACGTTCCATCTGTGTTTCTGATCTTCATTCATTCTTGACATCCTCCCCTCCTACCTACTCCAAAGACTCCTGGAGGTACAGAAGTAGTCCTGGTTCTGTAGTAGGGCAGTTGCTCAGACAAAGTTTCTGCTTTTTTATTTCTACTCACAAAACTCAATCTGAAGGGAAGGGAATAGAGGCACTAAGGTAGCCTTAGCTCAAGAGTTTCTGGATGGTGCAAGCTTTTTACAATGTCCGAGTCGGTTCCAAGGATGGAACCGAAACGCAACTGTCAAGAATGAATGAAGATCGACAACACAGATGGAATGTTTTGGTAAGAACATAACTTATTTTTTTCTGCTGCCTGGGATTTAAGATATTTAAAAATGGCTGATAACCTTGGGGAATTTAGTACTGAGGAATCAGATGACTCTGTGAGGCAACTAAAATCCATCATTAAAACTAAACTTCCCTGAATCATTTCCTGCACAAAATTACAGAGGTGTCTAGCAGCTCTAACCCAAGTGCAGGTATACAGAAACCAGAGTATTAACCTGACCACCCATTCTGACAATCCTCCCAGATATCCCACCTCTTAAAGTCTGAATGTGGGGGAATTTGCTCAAAATAATCTCACTACACCCCTGTGCTTAGCTGAGGAATGGGAGGAGGAGACCACCACTTTATAACTTCACCTGGATAACTTAAGATGTTCTTCTGGCAACACATGGGTCTCCTAAATAGGTAAAATGTCAGGGTTTTGTGATCGTATCAAGGTATGTAGGCAGGCACACTTGATAGGGGATTTAATACTATTGGAATTAAAGCTAAGTAATCTGGTACAAAATATTAGAAACCCCAAGTTTTTGCCCATCCAACTCTGCACAACCATAAAATCTAATCTGCTCATCAAGATCAAGTAATGAAATATAAAGAGTACATGAATCCAATTGAGATAATTAAATATTTCCTGATGATAACAATAAATTATATCTCTCTCTTTATTTAATTGTTATTTATTTATTTACTCTTTGTTCGCCAGGTAAGTAGACTGATCTTTTGGCCATTTTCAACCATGACCCAAGTCCAGAGAGCAGAAAATACACTCCAGTCTTTCTAATCAAAAATATTATATACAGCATGAGTACATAGCAAATTCAGAATATAGTATTAAGATTCAAGGCAGTATAAGATTAAAATGATCTATATATATATAAAATGCAAACTAAGAAAGGCATAACATACTATGCAGTGATACGCATAATATGCATATAGATTCAGTAAAGAGAAGCTTTTTAAGTGCATGTTTGAAGATTTTAATGGTTTCTAGATTTTTGATGTCAGTAGGTAGGTGGCTCAGGTAGCAGGTCCCAGTCTAGAGAAGGCTCTCACTTAAATCAGTTTTAAATCAAGGGTGTACTAGAGAGAAATTGCTGTCCTGTGTACTTCTGAGTACATAAGGCTTATCTTGCAAAGGTAGTTTCATGCCTAAAGTGGGGGCAGTGACCATGTTATAGAACCATGTAAATTAGAGTATTTAGAAGAAAGTGGCCCACTGAGACACTGAAAGTCTACTGGATTTTTTTTTAGGAAATTACAGTGGTGGATCTGAGGGTCTGCTAGCACAATTAATCTGTATATTTTATTCTCAGCAGTTGGTATTTTGTGAGTAGTGTGGACTGAATGCATAATGTCAAAAGGAAGGGCATATACCAGTTTGGGTATTAAAATGCTATACCAGTTTGGGTATTAAAATGCTTTCAACAATGGCCCTGTGAACAGTGGGTGAAAGGAGGTGACTGATCTTGTAAAATAATTTTAATTGAGCAAGGACTAAAATCTGTATGAGTGGAAAAGGAAAGGATAGCTTTAAATATTAGACCTAGGTACCTCTGCTTGATGATATTATGTATTATGTTCCCATTAAGATATATTAAGAGAATTGGAGAGATAGTGGATAATTTCTTGGCTGAGGCAAAGACCATGACATAGGTTTTCTTGGTTTACTAACAAAATAGTGAACTCTGTATTAGTGTTTAATGTACTAGTTGAAAAATAAGGTTGGAAACTGTTTTGCTGAGTGTTCAATATATCGAACGTTCAGAAGCCTAGAATCAACATTCTGAATTTCCTGAAACATTCATCATTCACAAGCCTGCCTGCCCCACCTATGTGGGGAGCTGCACCCCCCCACATCCCCCTGCTAATTATATATTCTAACTCCAAGATTGCACTGCAGTGATGAAAATGGAACTTTCCCCGATCCCCACAGTAGTGCGATCCAATTATAGACAGTGACTCTCAAAACCACAAACGCAAGTTACGTGTCAATGTTTCAGAGTCGATGGGATTACCACTCACAGTTTTAAACTTTTGCACCTTTACCTTTGACCTTATGAACGATGTTAAGGTAAGTTTCAAACATTTGATAGTAAACTGGTTTTCTTAGGGTTAAATAGTTTTCTGTAAGTGCAAACATAAAAGAAATATAGCAAAAACAGTATCAAGTCTGTTTATAGCTAAATACATAATATAGTTTTGACTTCCAAGGTAATGGGGTTAAAAGAAACCCAGATACCCCTCCATATCCTTACAGGAGAGGTTACCTAGATCAGTCCAAGTCAAAGAAGGATATAGCAAAGTATGAGACCCAGACAGAAACTCTGCTACTAAAGAGATCAGTTTGCGATTAATGCCAATTTTCAGTATGTAGAATTACTGTACTAATAATGACAGTCTCTCAATGGGTCAATACTAGTTGATAAAATTGAAGTAATAATCCACCATTTGTTGAAAATCACATCAACAGGAAAGAGAGAGATTACCCGTTTTATGACTTCATATTTCAAATTACTGTTGTCACATGCCCTCGTTTAGTGTTGCTAGCTCATCCTCTGATATGGGCTTATCTAAGACTTGCCTTACTCATTTTAGCTCCGGTGATTACATGGGAGTGTTTGCCAATATTCTGGATCTTTTCATCATAATGGTCAGTTAATCAGCCTACATTATCTGGATGGTAATATTCAGCTTTCTTCAATTGCTCAAGGATCAATGCACCTTCTGGCATGGCTAACTGCTATAGGATAAGGTCGAAAATTGAGGTTTTGTATTCTTTTTTATTAAAATTGTACCAGTTGGAGCCATTGCTTCCTTTTGGATACCACTTGTCCACTTGTTTAGAATAGTCATTGTTTAAACACAGCCTTCTCCCAAATATTGTATATTCTTCTTTTCCCATGCCTCTCTGAGTACTTTCTCCTTTTGCTGGTACAAAAGAAAAAATATTATGTCTGGCTGTGTTGGGGCACCTGGTTGTGATGTACCCTCTCTAATAACAGATTTTGAGCAGGTTCCAGATTAAGAGTGGTAGGAAGCCATGCCTGAAGAATTGGATCATGTTTTTCTGTTCAGTACCCTCCCTAAGGCCCAGGATATGGATATTGTTGTGGCATTGTCTGTTCTCTTGATTGTCAGTTATTTAAATTAGAACTTTAATCCAATTTAAAACAAAAGTTATATGCTGTTCTGGGGTTCAGGCACCTATGCAGCGTAAGATTTCCCTGTGGTACATTTGGTTGGGGGCACATTGCTGAAATGACATTCATCTGCAGAGAAATATGGCTTTTTGTGAATTCCCTGTGGGCAAAGAGAAGCACATACTGCCTTGCCCACAGCTTTAATAACTAAGTGCATGAGGGCAGAAGAAATAATGAGTGTTGTGCTCAGTGTACACTACGTTTCTGCAACTACAACATGTACAAGTGTGTTACAGCAAGGAGAATATTCTGCATGCTACTGTAGTCACATTTAGGCTCCAGTATGCATTTTATGTAATGTTTGTAGATACTGTAAAAGGGGTAGTGGTTCACACACACCAGTTATAGAGGCACTATCCATTGTGCACTGGATTATTACTGCCATGGACATGCCCACTGGCCAGCCTGATACTGATGCCTGCCATGCTGCCTGATGTCTCATGTTGTCTTGCGGGCTATTGACATTATTTTCTTCCTGTGCATTTTACTATTGAAGTTGTGGGCATGGCACCACATTCTTCTCTTTGCCCACAGGGAATTCACAACAGCCATATTTCTTTGTAGCTGAATGTCATTTCAGCCACGTGGCCCCAACCAAATGTACCACAGGAAAATGTCACGCTGCCTGAACCCCAGAACAGCATATAACTTTTGTTTTAAATTGGATTCAAGTTCTAATTTAAATGTCACGCTGCCTAAATTCCTGAACCTGCTGTTCTGCTTTCTCCAGATGCAAACCCATCTCTATAGCTGGAGATTCTGAAGAACTAATGTGTTCCACTACACTGGCAATGGAGTCTTTAATGCCCTGCACTTATACCTGTAAAGAGGTTTGAAAAGTGTCCATCAAAATCGCTAACTGGTTTACAGATGCAGTTAGTTGTGCATTTTCAGAACTTCATATAGTTTGTGGAGATTTCCACTGGAGCCAATGTTGTTGCCTCAGATACAGGTAAAGATGTAGTAAAGCTGGTGGTCTTTGCAGGCCCACTTTCAAAGTGCTGTTGTGTCCACATCATCTCATGACTCATTCTGGCTTTTTGCAATGACTTTTTCAGAGACATTAAAATCTTCTTGTAGCAGCAATAGAGTAGTTTAAGGTCATCAACACTATATTAAGTCTTGGTGTTTGTATTATGTATTAAAAGTAATGATTGGCCCTGGTGCTCATTTAAGTGTGACTCACATTGTTGCCAGCCAACTGGTAGTCACCCTAGGAGAATTTTTGAACTTCATACTCTTTCACTTGATTGTCCTTATTTCGTATTTCACAATGACATAGTTACTCTGTCAGATTCCACCACCACTTTCCCGGTAACATACTTTTCCTGACACCCCTACTAAATATACTATACCCAGTCTCATTCATATTTAAAATTCATCATCATATTTTAACATTCTTCTACTAGTTTCTCATCCAGACACCTTCACAAATACATGCATGCCCATCTTTTTACCTCCTTCTCATGCTCATGACCATAACAGTAAGAGAAAATCCACCCTCTACCAGTTTTATGACTGAAATTACATACCCCATAAACTCTTTCTTATATTTTAGTTTTCTATGCATTTATGCAATAACATCTGCAAGACTGTTGTAGGTTCATAGGTGATTACTAGGCTAACAGTCCTAGGAGGCCTTTTTAAGCCAAGCCATATTTTCTCATTTTTCCATTTGTAAATGAATGGATACATTACCCAAGGTTAAATATTTTAGGGTTGACCATATTGCCCCATTTATACATGACAGAATACATTACCCTGGGCATGTAATTATGATGAAGTGACAGAACATTTACAAGCTTCATCTGCCCAATAGGGGTGTAGGTGCCAGTCCGAGGGTATATTTCTGATTCCCCATCCACTGGTCAAGGTTCCATTTTAATAGGATCGTAATGAAATTTGCTTCGCATGGATTGGAAGGTTGTTCCATAGCAGGAGTAGTCCATGTGACTGGGACACATGCCTGTCCTTCCGACATGTTCTATTTATTTTGCAACCAAGGTTAAAGTCTTCTGATCATGTGTTTCTAATGCTGTTAGAGTTGCAAATGAGAAGCAAGTTCATCAATACAGGATCAGATGCTGCATTGTAGGCCAGACATGGATAACCTCACAGCAGTCTGAATAAGAATGAGTATAGGGATAAGGCTTTGGTGTGGTCTGCATTTGTGAGGAACCTCTGTGGACATTTCAGTTGTTGCAAATGCTTGATAAGGTACATAACAAAAGGGGCATTGTACTCAATGATCTGTCTGATTAGGGCTGACTATAGGGAAACAAAGACATCTCTAGGCTTGTAAGTCATATCCTTGCTCATACATAGTGCAATATAGAATATTTTCCTTGTGACATTAGCCACATGATGGTCAAAGGCCAATCACTGTCTACATGTGTTTCTAAGCCCCTAACCATTGGGTTAACTCTCAGGAGTGTATTGTCTACATGGTAATTCCCAGGGTTGGGCACCCTACCAAAGGATACTATTATCTATTTTTTTCTTTCAGTTTTAGACCATGGTTCTGATACCAATTATTAGCTTGTGACCAGCCGTCCTAGAGGATATTTGTATCCTTGGAGGAATTAAGAAATTGCAATGAGGTTTCAGTCATCCAACAATTGGTCAAATAGAGGCCTTTAATGTTAGCTTGGACTTCCAAAAAAATAAATGCCAAAAAGGAGTCGTCTAAGCACAGAGCCCTGAGGGACTCCACTGGTGACAAGTCCTTCTGTCGAGGTAGCATCCCCTATCTTGTATCCTATCCTGCTGGATATTCAGTGGATACTATAGAGGTTTACTTTAAGTTTCGTAAGTTTGTCAACAATCCTCAAATGGGAAATAGTATCATATGACTTGGAATATAGTGTGTACCATTTTGCCCTTGTCCTTGGCTTTGGTGACTTTCTCAAAAAAAGTCTACAAGGCTGAGCAGAAATGATCTGCCCTTGATGAATCTAAGCTGTGGCAGTTCCAGTATCTGAAGGTTTCCTATGTCTTTATTTGTAATCTCCATGATGGCTTGCAAATGAGGCTAAATGAGGTTAATTGAAAGTATGTCTCTGTTCTTACATGAGTCAGTAGATAGCTCACCCTTGTAAAGAGGAATGACTGTTGCAGTCCTCCATTCACTGGGCAAGAAACCAGTTTGGAAACTAAGGTTGAACAGTGATTCTAGCAGGATGGATAGGTTATGTTTCATGCTATTTAGGAGGCATCCTGTGATATAATCAGGGCCCATAGATGTAGTATTTTTTGTTTTGGAGAGCACTTTGAGGACTGGTTTCCTAGTGATAGCCAGGTCATTATGGTCCTGGATATTTCTTGGGGGAGGTGACGGGGAAGCAGGGGTAAATTGGAGCTACATTTATCAGCCAGTAGATTCACTATATCCTCAGGTTTGGTATAAGTGGTACTGTTTATAATTAGTTTGACATGACACACTGTTGGGTGTTACTTTTGAGGCTGCAGACATAGCTGAAGATGACCTTATGATTATCTTTTGTCTATAAGGGTATTTTTAACACCAGTTTGACTTTGCTGGACTTAATAAGGCTCCTGAGTTGCTTAGTTATTTTGAGGAGGGGTTTCTTGCCTTGCTGATCATTGCACTTTCTAGATTGTTTTAAAGCTTGTTGATACTGGAATTCCACCAGGATGGCTTGTTCTTTGAGGTGGTTATAACCTTACTCTAGGTGGGGACTGCTACCTCATTGCAGTTGTTTAAATATTTCTGCATAGGCAGTGGAGTTCATGCATTTTTGAGGGGCTTAAAATTTTGCCAGGGTATCACTCAGTAGTAGGAAATTAGCTTTGGAATATTTCCGAAATATTTGGAGGTCAGATGGGGTCATTGTTTAATTTCAAAAGAGACCTTTTTTATGATCCAACCTGACAAGTGAGAGCATTACACACAGACGGGTACAAAGTTCACTCACATTTGTGAGGAGCAGGTCAAGTATGTTGCCACCCTAGGTGGGTATACTGTTAGGTAGTCCAGAAAAATTATATTAACAAAGTCCACAAATCTCTGTATCTGCATATTGTGAGATGTGTATTCTTCCCATTCAATAGCAGGGTAATTGAAGCCACCCAGGACTACAGTATTGGGCTAGATGATGAGTGACACCATTAGGTTTAGGTATGTAGTACTGGCATCCTGGGTCATAGAGGGAGATCTATAGTTTACAATAGTACAGTATGGGACTTTGCTTATGGTAAGTTTTTCTTGGAGAAGCTCAAGTGAGTTATACTGCTTCACTGTCTTGAGGCGTGACTGTTTTGATGAAAATAGAGACACCTCCTCTTCATGCCCTTGTTTGTGCAGTAGCTGGTCTAAATGTGTGGAAGATATCAAAGTCTTTCACTGCCAGGTTGCTGTCTGTAGCTTTAAACCATGTCTCCATAACTACACAGCTGTCCACATTTTCCAGGTTGAGGAAAGCTTCCAGGGAGTGGAGTTTTCTGTTAAGACTCCTGGCATTGAGCAGTAATACCTTTAGGCTGTCTTAGGTAGGTTCTGCTATGTTTGAAGGGTTATCAAGTTGGCATTGTCTAAAAAAGGCACTGTGGGGGGGGGGGTGGTGGTGGAAAAATTTTGAAACAATATTCGGAAACCCAAGTGGGCCAGGTGCAGGCCATCTTTGGTGAGGCAGCATGTCTGTCAACCATATCCTCCCACACAAATATTGTACCCCTTTGAATGACACCAAAAACTAAGCTCAAAAGCCACTTCGATTACAACTCTGAGGAGGTAGAATAATGTTCAATGCCAGGTTCTTACCAGCCAGGGACACATAGTCTGAGAGCTCTATAATGATTCTTTGCATATAGTCCAGAGAGGTGCATTTGAGGTTATTTACATCCACATGAACAATGATCAAGTTGTACTGATACTTGAGGTTCAATGACTTGAGCATCTGATCTGTTGGATCCTGGCCCTTAGTAGAAACAAGGTCATGAAGCCCTCCGTGCTCAGTTTGGTGAGTGGAACATCTGTGTATCTCATGATGGAATTATCTATGACTGGGAAATTAGCTTATGTGGAGGTTTGTTTTATGGGCTTATGAATTGAGACACCTTGTGCTGAAGTTGTATGTGTCATGGTGGATGTTGCTTTAGTAGAATGTTTTTCAGGTTGTTGAGGAGTCCCATTGCTATGGTTATAGTTATGTCTTGGAGTGCTTTGAAGATTGGGTAGATGGCTTTTTAGAGCCTCAGCACATGGAGGTCTATGTGCTAAGCCATTAGTGAGGATGGTAGGTAGAATGTGGTTTTAAGTGTTTCTGACAACATGTTTGGTACTTGTATTGATTGTGTGTGAGAGTCTTGACTCCAGTGACAATGTATAATTACATTTCTCACACACTGCATCTGATTGTTTAAGAATGACGTGGTTGTCAGTGAACATAAGACAACTGCTACATTGTCTCAGGTTGGCCATTTCCACCAAGCTGGATGCAGAGACAGGAAGAAAATGCTTATCCATGGTTCCAGATGCTTACACACAGGGAAATGCTCTTCTATGCACAAATCAGGCACTCACCAAGCAATCTGGTACTCAGGAATTATCTTGGGATTTTTTTTATAGAGAAAGATGGATTCTAAGTGCCTGCATCTATACAGGGCACTGTTAACCACTGCTGTGAGGAGCTAAGCATTGTAGAAAGGTGACAACTTTATACAGGCACAGAAACTGAATAAACAAGTACAATAGCCCACTGGCCAATCACAAAAGCATACAAAAGCTTTCTTTAAGAAATTCGCAAGCTCAGAGAAGATCAGGTTATTCTTTTTTTTAAACAATTTTTATTGGATTTTTATAAACAAAACAAAGAAATCTGTGCATTTAAACAAATTGAATAAAGCAAAACTATATACGGCAACTGTTTACAATGCCCATAACATATAAAATTTACAATGTATATGTTACATCTTATCTAATAAATTCTTTAGTTTTATCCATGATAATTTCTTATGAGTTACTTTTGTTGATCTTAAATCAAGGGTAAACAGTTCTCTTTTACATACAGTTTTGGCCAGTAAAATAAACTCAGAAAAAGAGAGGATGTTTCTACTTTTCCAGTTTGATGTTATAATTTTCCTTGCGATTGCAAGAAGAGACCAGAAAAGATGCACTTGTGTCTTTGGAATATGTACTGGTATCGGTGCATTAAATAATATCAAAGAATCTGAAATGTCACATTTGTCAGACCACAAAGCCTTGGAAAAGAACTTAAATTCCAGCCGAAATGTTGTAACTGTTTTACATTCAAGAAACATATGTGCCCAGTCAGCACATAACGTTTCTTCACATCTCCAACATTTATGAGTACTAGTATGTGGGATCAATGCTAATTTATGAGGAGTAATGTAGCTCCTATGGAAAAACTTTCAAGTGGAAATTTTCCAGAAAGGAGATGATGCTGTGTTGTTAACTGATTTCAATGTCAAGGCTCTATCAGAGTCTGAAAATGTAGCTTTATTTAATTTTTCAATATAACTCCATAAAGAACCTTCTGGTATTTGTAAGTCTGCTCTTAGTGTTTTGTAAATCCTAGATAATGAAAAGTCTGTGTTGTGGTTAGTCATATTCAGCTCACAGAAAGGAGCGATTACTTTTGGATATAATGAAACATCAAGCACTTGATTTGAGCTCGTTTAGTAGATGTTCTCTAAAAATCTGGATATTTAACCATTTATTTTGATTATAATTATACCTAGCCATAAAGCTATTTGTGTCATATTTATCCTTGCTACCAATGAATTGGTGCCAATATATTAGACCATTTTCCTTCATTACCATTAATTTCCCTTTATTAAATGAATCTAGACATTTTCTTGTCAATACAAACGGAAATATTAAGAATAAGAGATGTCTTGTCTTATAGTTACTGTTCATTATCTTTTTAAAGTTGTTTAATATGTAGCTGATACAATAAGGCTATCTTTTGATTCTATTTTCTTTAAAAATAATCCATGGGATTCATAAAGCTTACGCCAGGTGCAGACGTAGCGTCGGTGATCTAACGCCAAATATGGCCGCCGAGCGATTCAGGTATGAGCTGTTTCCATGTGCACTACCAGCGTATGCCACAGCTGCGCAGCTCCTGGCACATGTATGCTAACTACCCCATGCACAGCAGTGTAGCATGCAAATGAAGGTATATAGCGATTCATGAAGTGGTGCAGGTGTAGCGTAGGCATGCAGAAATGTAAACCAAGAAAAAACGGTTTACATTTTTTCAAACATAAAATCGGAGCTATGACAGCAGACCAAACTCATGTATTATAATGTTAATATATGCCAATGGCTAAATATATAGCCAATGGCATAAAAAACATGCACAACACATAAAAAATAACATTTAATGTCATGGCCACACTAACGCAAAGTAAAATCACAGTGCATCGGTGCGCAAACGGGATCACAATGAAAATATATTTACATGTAATAAAATTGCAATGTAACACATTCATGAATTCCCCATAACAGTCAATGGCAGGCATGCTACACCACAACCATGGCGCAAGGGTTGCTAAGGGTCTGTGACAGTGTTCTGTGCAGTAGCTAGGAATTAGTAGTCAGTGCCATGCAAATGAGTCAAGTAATACTGAATCACAAAATCCCCACCGACGTAAGGATGTACCTCACAGTGTAGCGGTACAACACCGAGGTGTGACCTGGAGATAAAGATACCATCAAGAGAAGGGTGTGCCACCTTAACTGTAAGCACATTGGAGCATTGCTAATCCAGATTGCCTGTTGCTAAGCAAAGCTGCAGGATAGGGGTGTGGAAGTAGCCATAGCTTTGCTTAGCCGAGAGCACACAAGGTAACCGAAAGTGCATGGGAACATGGATGAAAACGTGCTCGAAACCCAGTAAATGGCTGTGCATGGTGCGCACCACAGCTGAAATAGGAAGGATATGGGAAGACAATAAGGAAATACTGCAGCATGGAAATTGGAGTACAAATAGGTAATTAACACCTAAGAACTCACAGTGGGCCACTGACAACAGCTAACAAGGCTGCTAGCAGCTACCTGCAGAACAGGAAAGGGGAGGTGCCATACTGCAAAGAAAGAGAACTGTCACAGCAGAACAAAGCAAACTTGCAGTAGATCAGCTACATAACACATTTCGCTACAAAATCCTGGGTTGGGAAAGTACAAAACAAGAAAGCAGGCAGCTGGATGCTTGTCTGACAATGGGAGGGGAATCGGGTTGAAAAGTGAAGTAAAGGGCAATAGATGAATCATGGCACCCAAGTGTAAGTCAACACCAAAGGCCCCACAATAGCAGTACCTGCTGTAAAACCCATAATTAAGATACCCCGCAGCTAGAATTGCACATACACACCCAATTCCACCAGCAGCATCCATTGCACAATAGTATAAAGTATGAAAGCACCTAACACACACTTGTGTATTCCCAGACACTCTGCACCATTGGTGTATACAGATGAGGAACTTTTAATATGTACATGTTAGGGGCTGCCATAGCTTTGATTCACCCGCATGTGTTGGAGACTGATGGTGGTGTAGAGGATAGTGCTGACAACCATCTCAGGCACCGGAGGAGGAGAAGAGTGTTCAAACCCAGGGTAACCTGCCAGGGGCTACATGATCTGGAGATAGTAGAGCATTACAGGGTGGACAGGGACACCATACAGCAACTTGTTGAGCTGTGCCGGCCATGCCTCAGAGCCAGAAATAGAGGGGAACCCATCCCAGTGGATACAAAGGTATGTGTAAGCTTGAGAATACTAGCCACAGGTACCTTTCAAAGGCCAACTGGGGATATCATGGGGATTTCACAGTACTCCACCAGTTCCCGGATGCCATGTTACCACATGCCAATGAGCAGATATACTTCCCCCAAATGCAGGAGGAGTTGGCCAGCAATATGCGTCTCTTCCACCATGTGGCAGACTACCCAGGGGTACTGGGGCAATAGACTGCATGCACATACACATCAAGACACCACCCGGTGAGCAGGGTAGGCACTACATAAACCGCAAGGGATACCCCTCCATCAACTGCCAGGTCATGTGCAATGCCCAGGGCATTATCATGGATGTGTGTGCTGGCAGCCCTGGAAGCTATCACTACTCCCACATCTGGCATGCCTCACAGCTGTATCAAGTATTTGCCAGGGGGGAACATCCCATATGGCCACCTGGTGGGGGATGCTGGCTATGCACTGGAACCGTGGATGCTGACTCTCATCAGAAATGCACACACACCCATGCAATAATGCCATAATGAGGCACACGCAAAAACCGGAATCATCATAGAGCATGTGTTTGGGATGCTGAAATCACAGTTCCATTGCTTGGACATATCTGGTGGAGCCTTGCAGTACTCTCCAGGCATGTGTGCCCACATCTTCATAGTATGTGCCATGCTACACAATATGATCCTGCGGAAACAGCTTCAGCAGGGACAGAATGGTGAAGGCCCTCACAGACCACCACCATTGCCAAGGGCCCCACAGGCACAGAGGGACTCAGACCATGAACACCCTGTGCTAGCCCCAGTAGGCAGATGGAGGCTAGCCCAGTATGCCCATACCTTGGTAAAGAGGGAATGTATAGCACACACACTGACAGTGTAGGCACCTATGGACTGACACACTTCTCCACCTGCACACACAGCAAACATGAATGGCACACACACACGACCACCTGTAAATTGTCATGTATAGGTGCTCTACTGTGTGCACCTTACATAGGCAGCCCTCAACTATTGTACACACAACTGCCATTGGCAAAAGGTAAGTCAATACCTGAACAGTAAATTAAGCTATCAGCATGTGTCGATACTGTATGTATAGGTTCATAGGTACATAGGCAGATACATGCCTAACTGCCCAAGGCCATTCATAAGCCTAGCCAAAATGTGTCTGCTGTCACCACTCCATTGATTAACTAACTGTCCCTCTGTGGAACAGAGCCAATTGCGGTAACCCTGGGGTGTATCCACTGTTCCCCACCCACTCTGCAAGGATTCCCTGGAGTGTTAGTGAGGGGCTCCATATAATGTAATCATGGGGAGTACCAGTGACAGGAATTTGTCACTCCAGCATCTTCCAGCTATGGTTGTGGCAAGGTGTAGCTCATTACAGTGTGTGGCTCACTGTGACATGGATTCCCATAGGTGGAGAATATCCATTAAGCCTAACTTGGACACGGCTTTGTTGGCCAGCAAATATCATCTCTGAGTAAATGAGATGCCACTGAGTAATGCAAGAGTTTATGCAGTCTGGCAGCATAGGACACATGTCTGAGGGCATTATCCCTCTATGCGAGGTACGTTCATGGCCCTTCCAGCTGTCAGATGTGTCTTCTGAGGTACATCCAAAATGGGTTATCATACTCAATGATGGGATTGATGACTGATGAGTAAAGGGGCACAATAACCTAAGTCTGTTTAGATGCGAACCCTTAAGTAATCTGATGGCCTACATAGACGGATGTCCTAACTACTTCGCAGATATGACTGTCAAAGGAGAGATCACTATGTAATGTAGTCCCCACATACCCATTTCGTCGTCTGAATTATAGTGTCTGCCACTCATGTGTTAATATGTGTGTGTGTGTGTAGTTTCCCAAAATGGAATGACCATGCAGTATGTGGCCTTTAGCTGGAGGTCATCACTCTGACACCCTGTGTTGGTCTATGTGAGGCCCCTTGAAGGATGTCTGTGACAGCTGGACTGTTAGTTATGGCACCCAGTCTGCAGTAATCACCAAACATGACCTGCTGCAGTCCACCTGTGTTAGCCCATACCTCTGAGAAGTATATGGCAAACAGTAGGGGGTCCCAGGACTGAGTCCTGTGGGACACCAATTGTGAGTGGTCAAGAGTTGGACCTGGAGGCTGCTAGGCTTATGTGGGTTGTGTATATAAGCCTGTTGGCAAACCAACCTGTGATGTATGGGTGCATGTACTGGGTGGTGAGTGTAGAAATAATACCTGAGTGGTGAATGGTGTCAAAACCCTTGGCGAGGTCCAGGTAGTATTTGTGAACTACCACACCCCACACCTAAAGTCTAGGTGACTGTAAGATGTCAAACTGGTTCAGTAGGCATGATCTGCACTCAATCAAGTTGACCTGGGTTGGGTCAAGTGTCTGGCGGTTACCATTGTCTATGTTAATGAGTACCATGAGGATGCGCTCCATAGCCATGCAGATCAGGCTACTCAGGCTTATGGAGTGGTAGTTACCATGGTCAGTTGTGTCACCACCTTGGTGGAGTGGAATAGCTGTTGCCATGCACCAGTGAATGGCCATGTAGCCTGTGTAGATGCTGATGTTGAATTGCTATATTAGGCGGGGGGGTCACTTTGTTTTGTAGTGTCTGCAGGATGCAATCTGGGACACCATTTGCCTCCATTGATGCTCTGTCATGCCGTTTGAAAGGGCCATTACCACCTGTATGTCTCAGATGTCTGGGATACTGTACGTTTTGGGTATTGTTGTGGGCCCAGTAGGGGGTGAAGCTTGCTCCGAATGTATCATCAAGTGTGTTGGTGATATCAGTAGGGTCAGTTTATTCATTGCAATATTGCACCAACACAGTGCAAATCTGTGTGTTACTGCTTACTTACTTGACATAGCCAAAGAAGCCTTTGTGGTCATATTCCGAATCCATGCCTATTTACCTGTGGATGTCAGCCTTGGATGATTACATGAGTAACATAAGTATCTTGATAATACTGGTCACGGACATCTGCATGTCTTGGGATTTGCTGTTATTCTGGACTTCTGTCCTACTTCTGTTGTATAGCCTGTATAATTCAGGGGTTCAGCAGACTGGTGTCCTTGTGTAAGAGTAGCGAGTCCTGGTTTACCATTGATGGCATGACCCATACATTTTTGTAGGTGCTTATAGAGTGCATTCATAATTCTGTCTGTATCTTGAGCAGTGTCATCCCTGAGTGTGGGGGCTGTGAACCCTCCCACCTCTGTCATTAGTACTGTGAATTTACCTGTAGGAAAGGTATTCACTGTGTTGTCCTTGGGTGGAGGAGATGGTTGGGAGTGGAAATCATCAGTGAATAGTTCATGGTCAGATCTAAACAGTGACCGGTTTACTTCTGCTGTAGTGCACCTGTTGCACATGTCAGTGATTACCACTTCTAGTATGTTTTCACCTCTTGTTAGTACGTCTATGAACTGATACAGGCCATATGAGGTGATAAATTCCAGGAACTGCTGGGCCTGGAAGTGAATATTCAAGTAGGTTATCCAGTTAATTGTGGGGTAGCCGACACTGACCAATAACAGGGTGTCTGGTAGAACTATCATGTATACCACTGTCTCCAGATAGTTGTAGTGGTGCTCCTGGGTCATAGAGGGTTATCTGTAGCAGCTCACAGTTTGCATTGCAGTCATGGCTGATGTTAGTTGCACATGGATGATCACAGAGGTATCATGCTGTCTCACTAACTTGGAGGTGTAGGTATCCCCAATGAATATAGATACCCCCCCTCCATGTCTGTGCCAGTCCATGTTCAGTGGCTGAAATGTGTGTTATGGGTTGTAGTCTGGTAGTGCCGGTGTGCTCACAGGAACCTTATACAGGTTCCAGTCACAGAACAGATGTAGATGTTGTCCATACTGAGGGGTGTTGTGAGTGCGTGCATGTTGTGAGTACTACCCCTGGTGTTGAGTAGCCTAACCCTCATTGGTTCCACTATTGTGCATTTCATGGAGGTGAGATTCACCTCTGAGACCTGCCTAAAAACAGAACCATGGGGGCGCCAATAGCCCTGCCCAGCATTCCAGAGCCTTAGGCTGACACATGCAAGTTGGTATGGCATTGTTGCAGGCATGTATTCCATCTGTGCTTGTGTCCCATCTTTCCTGTAGGTAACCTACTGGTAAGTAATACAAAGCCTGAAACCTATACATGTCCACTAGCTTCCAAGATAAGCTTCTGGAGTGATTATGTATCAGTAGTCTGTATGCTATTGCTGTACTTAACTGTTGTCTGACTACATGGTGATTTTACACTGTATACTGTGATCAGAAAACTCTGTATAATTACATATGATGTTGGAGATGGCCTGCACTGTAGAGGTTCACAGATAGGTAGTAGGCTATCTGCCCAAGGGCATTTAGAAGCATAGCTACAGTGTGGTGGCTTTACCTGCACCATTGATGAAGTAACTGAGCCTCTGTCAAGCATTGCCAATGAAGTGATTCCAGGCAGAGTTGCTGGAAGCAGTTGAAGACTGGGGTGCTGTAGGGTGATAGGGGCACATAGCGATCTCAAAAGGGCATGTTAACATGACAACCCAACAGCATTCAATTTCCCCAACAGGTCTTGCAGCTGTAAAACTGGAGTGGCTCCCCCACACCCTGGCTGTATGTTTCTGGGACACATGATCCCAGGGGTGTATATACTGTTGGCCAGTCACACATCAAGGTTTCCCCTGAAGTGTGTCAGTGAGTGGCTATGCCAAATGTAGTTAGGATGTTAATGTATAGTCTCTCAATTCATGTGTTATGTCGGTATTTCGATAAGCTCACTGGGTGTGGGTGGCTCCGCCTGTTGTGTAGCCAAGCTTACACATAGGATTCATGGACATAAGAAATAGGCAGAAGGAACGTTAATGTCAATAGTGTAATGTACAGCATTTGCATAATATTTGTGCAGTCCTGGTTCAAATCCCAATAAAGTCAGAGATGATTTACATCTTACATAGTATACCTTAACCACAGCTTACATATATAGGTAGTATTCTACAGAATGATAAACATTTGGAACACACAACCGCTGAAATGTGCGTTAATCACCCTTGCACTACCAGTGCTGCTCTGAGAGGTAAAATGACCACTGGCAGGATTAGAACATGAAACTATGTACTCAATCTTCACAAAAACCTACCACTAAGCTACCTGAGATGTACCAACGGCAGTTATGTATTCTGAAAGGTTAAAACAGAAAAGGGAGGAATGTGTGGAAATAGGACAAACTGCCATGTACCCAATGAAAGGTATTTGCTCTCTCTCTCTCTCTCTATATATATATATATATATATCTGTGTGTGTAAATCAACATATATATAGAGAGAGAGGGGAGAGAGAGAGATATATGTCGATATATGGGGATATACATATATATGTAGATATATAGATAGCTTAACAACATCTACATAACCATGGAGGTACATAAAAATGGGATACCTGCCAAATACCGAATGCTTGACATACCGACGTGCATAATCACGAGGCTTAAAGACTGAAAGACCACAGTACCGAAACACCAGAAGCATGAGGTTTAAAATCCCGAGGTTAAGGGACATTTAGTTAGTGCTTCTGGTGTTGCAGTTCATGTAGGTTACTGTGTGTAAGTGTGTTTCTGAGGGCTGTAGCGTGTGCAAGTGTGTGTTCTGAGTGTGGTGTGTGTTCCTGGGGGACTGTAATGTGTGGGTGTGGGTTTGCTTTGTGCATCTGTTTGTGCGATCTCGGAGGTAGAATATTAAAGTAGGGGGGGTGGGGGGGTGCAGCCACCCACATGGAGGGTGTAGGGGGGCTTGCCCACCTGCTCATCCATAGTGTAGGATGGTTTGTTTGGATGTGGTGGGTAGCAGTGTGTCTGTCTGTGCGTGTGTGTGTTCCATGTTTGTGTTATCTTCACGAGTTTGACTGTCGCTGTTAGTAATGTGGGGTATGGGAGTCTGGGCCCGGTACTGTGGGCGTCGGAATTGTGTGAGTTCGGGATTCAATAGGCATCCCATATACAGCGGTTGAAGTGTTCATATACGAGTATAACTTGGACCATAGCAATCACACATTCCGCCACGACCAAACTTTATGAACAAAGGCTATGGAGAGTATATGCCTATACACTTTTACAAATATGTGCTATGGACATGAGCCAAAGATAGGGTTACCACCTGTCCCACTTTGCGAGGGACAGTCCCTCTTTGGGCAGTTGTGTCCTGACCAAAAATATTAAAAATGGCAAATGTCCTGAGATTGTAGGACATAATTATGTCCCATATGTACTGTAATAGTTGCATAAAATAGTTATTTCTGTATCTAAAATACCTACATGTTACAAGAAACAGGATAAGCAACTAAACTGCTACAAGAATAAGCTTATATTTAGGCAAAAAAAGAAAGTTCTATCCTTTGTACTGACCGTGGGTTTGAGTCGGCCTGTAAAATCTGATGTGTGTCCCGAAAATATCCCACTATGGCCATTTGAAAAGGTGGCAACCCTAGCCAAAGAGGGTCAGTCACCAACACAACTCCAATGACTGCAAATACCTATGATAGAAATACACAGACAGCTTTCATGTAGCAACACTTTATAACATTAAAATGTATTGCCGAAAGGATTCAAGGACTAACATCACCTGCATGCTATACAGGAAACAATTAACAGTGCCTTAATGAATCAGCCTGCAATTACCATAGTATTAGTCCACTTAAGGATAGGTGTTCAAATAGGGAAGGAACCCTCACACACATATTGATTATGTATAAAAGCAGTTCCTACACACCTGCATCTGCTATGTACACCCACCAACATCTCCCTCACACCCAAACCAATTACAATATAAACTGTAATAACATCACAAATCATTCACTCACTGTACGACATCTGCAGAAGCCTTGACATACCTTGTCAGGGACACACTAACATGGCCCTATGTGAAATAGTTGCTGTTATACAATGGAACAGCTGCTGATGTTACAGGGTTTGTTTGCACTAATCCCATTTCAGAGTGTTGTGTGTACACCAGGAAGTGTTACCAAATACTGATTAACAGCACAGTATCATATGATACACATGTACACCAAACCAAAGATGTCTGGTGAGCACACTGTAAACCACCTAACATTTCATGCATAGCCATACAGCCTTGAGCTGCCCAAACATCCTTGCCAGACTGAAACATCTGCAGAAGTATCATGTACAAACAAACATAAGTAGCAATGTTCTGAGATATAACAGCTGTACTCACATGTAGACCAACATCTTCTAGCCATTACACACAATCCACGGGAGTCATGAAGCTAATATATCTCTGTCTATCTCTGTATAACTGTTGAAGTACATCACAAACAACACATCAAGGCTGTCTTCCTCGAAAGTAAGGCAAAGGGACAACGGCCAAGTGGAGTACTCAATTATACACCACTGTTGCCATGGTATTGGCTAATGGAGTAGCTGCACAGCTGATGTGCATCTAATTAACTACTTTGGAACACCAATTGGTGGTCAGGATAGCACGTTACTGATATTTAACTATAAAAGGATGGCTTATCACACATTCAAACCATCTGTATATACCAGCAGAACAATACAAAGAAGATTGAAACACAAACTGAAAAGGACTGAAATAACAGTCAACGACATCTCGGGTTACTAATAAGGTATGTAGAACGCTCAGTATGTCTGTGTATGTAGTACCTGTTCTGTAATAATTAAAGTGTACGCAATGCATATAGTGGAAACAGTTATCTTGTAGTGATGTATTGTTGAGCATAGTAACACTTGTAGTATTTATGTGTGTACTGCTGTAGGTCACAAGGCAATCACCACATACACCACAAGAGATGCTATATAAGGGCTTTGAACCCAACAATTCCTCACCAGCCGCTGTCAGTGGCAGGGTTGGGCCAACAAATACATGCTATAACAGGGGATAGTATATGTTGGTATATTATAACAGAAGGCATATGTATGGGTGTATTACTGAGAATAATATGTTGAAGGTTGGCCTACTGTGCAATTATGATTTGCATTGTGGGATATTGTGCCAATAACTGTGTAATGTACAGTATTGTAGGCAGATATGTATTACATTTTACATAGCATTACTGTTATGTTAGGCAAACATTAGTTATGTCTATTGGCATTTACAGTGCACAATAACAGGATACATATGACTTGTAGTCACCTGACAGTATATCAGCATGATAGCAAAGTAAAATGGAAGAGCTAGTTAACTATCCATGCACATAAGACATGTAGTAAGTTCAAAGGTAAGGTACTAAGCTGTCTACCCAAGAGTATTTATAAGCCTAGCTAGAGTGTGTTGGCTTTTGTCACCCCCTTAGGTTAGTTCCCTGTGCCTCTGAATAGCAGAGCCATTAGTTCCCTGTGCCTCTGTCCAGCAGAGCCACTGCAGTGATCCGCGGGGTACATGGCTGTCTCCCATCCACCCATCAAGGTTTCTCTTGAAGAGTGCTAGTGAGGGGCCCTGCCTGATGTACATTGGAATCATGTTCCAAAGCATGGGGAGTCTACTGGTCAGGAATCTTTCCCTCCAGCATGTCCTAGTTATCGTTGTGGTTAGGTGTATATCCCTAGAGCATGTGGCTCTCAAGGGCTTTTGTTTAGGTGGAGCATATCCAGCAATACTGGGTTGGACATGGGCCTTGTATGTCAAGCAGAGATCACCTGTGAGTACGTGGTATGCAACCGAGTACAGCTGAAGTTTCTTTAGTTGGGCTGCATAGATCATCTGTTTGAGGTCAGTAATCCTCTTGGTGTGGTACTGTTGTGGTCTTTCAAGCTGTTGCAGTTATCTTGTAAGGTACATCCCAAATGGGGTGTTGTATCCTTTAATGGGTCTAATAAGTCATGAGTAGAGAGGCACAATGGCCTCCTTTGTTCTGGATGCTAACCCATTTGAGATTAGGGGGGCCATGTAGAAGGATATTCTAACCACCTTGGCATTATGGTTATCCAAGGAGAGATTGCTATCTACCTGGGTTCCCAGATCCCTTATTACCTTTTCTGTATGTAGGGGACTAGCACCTATGTGGTAGTCTACTGGTAATTAGTTTTATCCAAAGGGGATGACTATGCACTTTTTGGCATTCAGCTTGAAGCCATGATATTGACACCAGGTATCTGTCTCAGTGCGACCCTTCTGGAGGGTGTCTGTATCAGCTGGGGAAACAATTATGGCCCCTAGTTTGCAGTTGTCTGCAAACCTTTTCAGCCAAAGTCCTCCTGTGCTTGCCTGTACTTCAGAGAAGTATATACCGAACATGAGGGGTCCTAGGACTGAGCCCTGGGGGACGCCACTTGTAACTGGTTTACAGTCGGGCCTAGGGTATGCAACCCCCACTGTGTGGGTTCTGTCCGTGAGCCACTTTGCAAACCATCTCATGACGTAGGGGTTAATGTTCAGGTGGATGGGTATGTCGATAATACCAGAATGGGGAATGGTGTTGAAAGCCTTTGAGAGCTCAAGGTAGATTGTGTGGACCTCCTTACCCTCATCTAATGCCTTGGTAAATGTCTCAAAGAAGTCCACCAGGTTTTGGAGGCATGGTCTGCCCTTAACAAAGCCAAACTGGGAGGGGTCAAAGGTTTGGAGGTACCCAATGTCTCTGAGTGAGATCCATGATGATGTGCTCCATAGCCTTGCAGATCAGGCTAGTCAGGCTTATAGGGCAATAGGTCCCATGGTCCATTGTGGTGCCACCTTTGTGGAGTGGGATAACTGTTGCTGTGTGCCATTCAGAGGGCACAAAGCCTGATGTGAGGCTATTATTGAACATGTTGCATAGGTGGGGAGCCAGTTCATTCTGAAGTTTGTGTAAAACGCAGCCTGTGATGTTGTCTGGTCCCATGGATGCTGTGATATTGGCTTTAGAGAGTGCAGCTTTTATGGGCGTAGTTGTGATTACAGGGACTCTGCATTGTTCCTGTATAGATATGGGCCCTTTAGGGGGTGAGAGGGGGGAAAGGTAGCACTGAACCTATCTGCCAGGATGTTGGCAATATCAGTTTGTTCTGTAATGTTCGTGCTTTTGTGCTGTAACTCAGAGCAGATCTGGGTGTTGGCATTAAGATATTTGACATAGCTATAGAATGCTTTGTGGTTGTCCTTGGAATTAGTGGTGGTTTTGTTTCCATAGCTAGCTTTGGAGGATCTTATAAGGGATCTCAGCTTCTTACTGGGGCTGACCAGGGAGCTCCTCCACTCATGGGATTGTACTCTCTTTTGCAACAGTTTCTTCCTTCTGTTGTACAGTTTGTTTATGGCAGGGGACCATCAGATTGGCTTCCTTATTTTGGAGGATAGCGTCTTGGTTCTTTTTGGGATAGCACAATCCATGCACTCGTGTAAGTGCTTATAGAGTGCATTTGTGTAGGCTTCAGCAGTTGTAACTGTATTGTCCATCTGCATGGGTGTCATGAAGTTCACCACATCTGTCTTAAGAAGCATGAAGTTGGCTTTGTAGAAATATTATACTGTGGTTTCCTTAATGGGGGGTGGGGGCAGGATGTGGATATCAAGGGTGTTTAGCTTATGGCCGGATCGGACCAATGAGGAGTTGACTTCAGGTATGGAACAC
Organism: Protopterus annectens; assembly: GCF_019279795.1. Lineage (NCBI taxonomy): Eukaryota > Metazoa > Chordata > Ceratodontiformes > Protopteridae > Protopterus > Protopterus annectens. The sequence continues at coordinate 1,348,299,212 of NC_056731.1, forward strand.
TGGTCGCTCATGTTGGTAATGCCTAGGTCTAGGATATTGTTGCCCCTGGTTGGTGTGTGGATAAGTTGATTCAGGGCATTGGAGTTTATGAATTCCAGAAAGCGTTGAGCTAATGAGTTGGTACATGAGTAGTTTTCCCAGTTAATGGTGGGGTAGGTGAAGTCACCCATTAGTAGGGAGTTTGGTTGAACCCTAATAATTTCCAGTACATCAAGAAAAGAGGAGTGGGAATCTTGGGGCATGGTAGGGGATCTGTAGCAAGCTACGATTTGGATTGCAGTTTAGCCCAGAGGTAGGTGCACTTGGATAACCTCGGATGCATTGTGCTAAGCAACTAGTCTGGAGTGGTGGATATCCTTAATAAATATGGACACACCTCCGCCTTGGGTGTTTCGGTCCAGGTTACATGGCCAAAAAGTGTGGTATGAGTTATAGCCTGGTAGTTCAGGGGTGCTCTCTGGAGCCTTGAACCAGGTCTCAGTCACTGCACAGATATCGATGTTCTCCATTACAAGGAGTGCCTCGAGTGAGTGCATTTTGAGATTTAGACCTCTCACAGGTTGTAGTGTTGGGTGGTATGCGAAGAGGGTTGTCTGTGTACATGAAGCAATTTCTATGTTGTCTTAAGATGTCCAGATCCATCAGATAGACAGGAGAGAACACTGGGAGCTGACCCTTGGACATGCCTGAATATACAAATATTTTCCCCTAGATAAGTGAGGAAAGTGAGTACAAGAGCTGTTTTACTTTAAGCAAGTGAGAAAAGTACATACAAAAACTGTTTACCTCTAGGTAATGAGCAAGATTGAGTGCTATAGTAATTAGTAGCTTATGTAGTGCTTACAAGTTCTGAACAAGTGCTGAGCATGAATAAGCAATCCAGATAGGGTCTTGGATAACATGAACACACTGCCCCCCCCCCAACAGGTACACAATCATATATCCATGTACATTACAAAGCCCCTGTAACCACAACTATGCAGGTACAAGCTGCACTCAGGCTGCATGGGACCTGTCCACATCCCAGGTTGTGGCAAAACAAGTTGCTCTCCCCATACACATCATGTAAAACATAGCTTCATGTCAGGCTGTGTACACACTGAAAGGTGCACACCAACAGGTATCACAACCCAGAAAGGGGGAGACACTACTGATAATGGGAAGTACTGCACTACTACCCTGCTGAGTCTGGTCTGAAAGGCCACAAACCTTGATCAATTTATTTGATGTCAGCAGTACAGATGTAGATGACAGTAAGGTTGATTTCACACTGTATATCATAACCTTGCCAGGTCATAGGACATCATCACCCATGCTGTGTTCCACCTACACTCAGTATACTAGATGTGCATTCCTATGTCACAGGAATGTTTTGCAAAGGGACTGCTGGCAGAACCAACACTACAGAATGTGTCTGAATAATATATGCACATCACACCAGTGCCAGCTACAATAAGACAGGGTTAATTCATTGTACTCCCCCTCATTGTAGTCTATACCACATAGACTGACAGAAGGCATTGTCTATTGAAGTATGTGAATGACTATGACCTAGGAGCAATAGCTGACTCACAGTGTTGTGGACAACATACAGAAGGGGCTTTGTGGGTGAGGTGTGTGACATATGGGCACAATCTGACAGCTACATATTGCATTGTCACCCCTATGTTAATAACCCTGTACCCATGAACTACCGACTAGGCAGCGGTCAACATAATGGACACTGTGTGTAAGGGATGCAGCTGGGCAGTTGTCTTTCCTGTGATAGTTACGTCACCACACCTGTCAGGTAGTCGTATGTGGCAACCCTGATTCATGACAGGGTACCATCCATGAATATAGAGATCATTGTCCAGCCATACTCAACACTCAGGTGATCCATATCAGATCACATATTCCCTTTAAGGGGTATTGGCCATGTTCAGATGGCCTACACCAGCTTTCCCAATCCCCATCTCCACTATGTAGCATGATGTCTACCTTGAATAAAGCCATGTCCAACCCAGTGATGTTGGACATGCTACACGTACACATCCTGATCTCAAACACATACTTCATGGACATCCACCTTCCTAGTACTAGGATCACCACATGCTGGACAAATCCTTGTCCCATACACTTTACATACTCCTGCTATACTATGCATTCCTGTCCAGCAAAGCTGCACATTGCCCCCTCTCAGACATGGTGTGATGGCCATATGGTAAATGTATCATTAACGCTGTGGATCAGTTATGTGGCACTGCTCCACCTGACCCCAGAAACTCACCTGTCGGCTACAGCTAGGTAACCTTTCATCTTAGATTCATACATGGCCCAGGGCATATAGCCTACTAGTTGACTTTGACTGTACATGCTATAGTTGATATCCATCCCTGCAAATTCCATCTGGCTAGCCAGTGTCCCATGTGTATCACATATGCAACACAGGTGATACATGTCTTGATGTTGAACTGCTGTACAGTGCTGTGTAGATGTATATGGCAAAACACATACATGTAAAACCTTCCATGAGCAAGTCTGCAGGGTCACAGGTCATGTCCATTAAGGCAGTGTAAGTCTTTATATGTGACATATACACAGCATCAAGGTCGACTTGCATTAATGTGGACACATCCAGCCATGTGCTGATAGGTAAGAACACCAGTACAGGCAAACAGACATGCCCACATCAAGACAGCATTCACATGGAGTATGATCAATGTAATCAGGTGACACACACACATATGGTGATAATATCCAATCACCATTGAGTGTCAAATGTGTGTGACACAAACATATCAGTGGTGTCAGTGTCATGTAGATTTGCAAAGACAACTATTTAATTGTAATAAATGTGATACACATGTATGTTCAGCTGTAGCTCTGTACGTCTCTGTGAGTTACTGTGACCTGTCTCCATCATTATGTCTTCCAGGTATGCTGCGTGCAAGGCTACCACCTTATACCCACTTGGAGGATGAGGCCCTCATCCTATACCTACATGACAATCGTGATGTCCTGTTCAGCCATGTGCCACAGGATGCACAGCAGTGGGATGCCCTGTGGAAGGAACTTTGCAGGAGGGTTAAAGATGTGGGTGGCTACAACTGCACATGCCAGCAGGTGTGCAGACACTGTACATACCTCATTAGATGGGCAAAACAGCATGCAAATGCAATTGCCACCAACCCAGCCCCTACTCACACGTACCGAGGAGCTACTGGCCAACCTGGGGACATCTGCAGAACAACATCCACAAGCCTTAGCCGATATCGTGGAGGTGGGTGTCTCTCAACCACTGAGCCTGGAGTTGCCTGGTAAGTCACTACTGCACCTATAACAACTATATTCCATATAGTTACATGTGTCACTGTACAATATGTAATGTAACATCATATGCAAGGCATGTATACACACATGCCACATAATATAGTATGCTACTCTGTGTATGCACACATGTGCATACTCCATAGTATAGTCTATTGTACTGGTGTATGTGTTAACATGCACATTGCACCCTGTAGCTATCATACAGGCATGGATAATGATCATACTGCTGTGTACTCCTATTTAGGTACCTCTGGCGGTCTGCTGTGACAGCAGCCCATTGCAGGTGAGACTGTTATTATTTATCAGGCATGTTAATGCACAGATCTATCTGCCATGTGGCCATTTACCACATGTACACATAATGTATTGTCCTGTCACAATATACAGGTCAGACCTGAAATGCATCACAATGGCTACCCATGTGCAATACTTGCATACTATGTGAAACACCGACATGAAACCTCACAAACTGTCATTGCCAGATGTGTGGACAACTGTGCATACAATGGTGGAGGTGCTGTTCATTGTAGGGACATGTACTACAGATCAGAACTACACAGGTGGGGAATACAAACAGTACTACACAGTGAGCTGGAGTATGGCCAGCCCATAGTATTCACCGGTGTGGATCATACCCCTGTTATGAATGTCACACAATGTGATGTGCTATCTGACATGTCCATGACATCTAGTGGGCTGGCTGCAACACTGCCTAATTATCCTGAAAAACATATCCCACATACCAAACATACCACCCTTTGTCTGTATAACCCTGTCGTCAGTGGAGCATATGACATGTATGGGTGCATGTCATATGGAACAACATAGACATGTGAAATAGATGCCATTACAATCATTTGGCCAACACATGTACACACATGGCCATGGAAGATGGCCAGAGACATGAAGCAACACACACAGTAGACATGATGTGCTTGTGTGTATACCCTGTCGTACATTGGCTCCACATGGTCCAACTATGGCCTTTGTGTAATGGTTATATTGCAGATGTGGAACACTAGACATCCTACAGGCCTATGCTCATCTTGTGTAGGTGTGACATCAATCCACCACATAAGATGTGTTGAACATCTTGAGTGTGTCACGACAAGACAGCAGTACAGTATCCACATCAGCCCACAGATATAGTACATTCCCCTTGCTGCTGTCGGACATCAATGTCATCCTTGCTCCTCGTGTGTGTGTGTGTGTGTGTGTGTGTGTGTGTGTGTGTGTGTGTGTATGTGTGTGTGTGTGTGTGTGTGTGCAGTACACAGATGTCATGTGGGACATGGTGTACCGACGAGTTTGCCATGTCTGGCCATAGTTGCCAGGCAGCAGCAATATGGTTGCAGATGTGCAGGGGTGTCATCTGTATACCCTTCAGTGACCTGTGTCACACATTCCACATCATGGTTTAGTGTGTATGCACCTCAGTGACGTGGGTCACATTCCACAGTATATATGTATTGTATCTGAACACAGCCATGGCTATGAACTGTGTCTGTAACTCACACTGTATAGCAATAGACACCTCATGGTTCCCTGCAATGGCCATGCACACCAGCTAAATGTGCAGTATACCTGTAGAGCGGACAGACAACACTGCATTGGGACACCATTACCCCACTGTATATTTGACAGGACACCATTGTGTTAAACATGCATGCATGTCATTGCACACGTCAGCAGATCACGTCATACTACATGTAATTGTCAAGGTCATATGCCACACATCAGGCAGGTGTACTGTTAACCTGTGCTGGTCTACATGGTGTAATACAGGGATGTATGCTAACTACTACTATGATTGTGCAATTTTCATGCCTTCTGCTATGACACATGCATGCTGTTGTGTGCAACCCAGGGATGTATGATAACTATCACTATTATTGTTTGAGCTGCATGCCGTCTGCCGTATCACATGCATGTATCACATGCATGTTGCATGCCTTCTGTCATATCACATGCATGTTGGGTGCCATAGCATGTGTCTGTGTGTGTGTCTATGTGTGTGTCTGTGTCTATTGTATAGATTGTAATGTACAGTTCTTGTCTGCCCCTCACAGGTGATGTAGGTGCAATCCCCTCCTGCGGTCCATCTGATGTTAGTGTCCCCACAGACTCTAGCAGTGATGATGAACATATGATTTATGTACAGGCAGGGTTGTCAGGGGCTGAATCTGTGCCTTTGGTTGCCATTCAACCTATATCTCCCTCATACCCACACCCAGTTCTCATGCCTACACATACCCCATCACCAGTGGCCATAGAGGAAGGACAGTTGGCATGTGGTAGCTTGGAAAAGGAAAGTGTGGGGGCTATGGACATATGGGCATATGATCTGATGCACAGGGTGAACAGACTAGGAAGATAAGTGTAGATTACAATTGTTGTGTACTGTTGACAGGCAGCAGACATACCATGTAGTACAGACATACAATGCATTTCGTACTGTTAACACTATGTGTCTTGTGTAACAACAGTAACTGCACGATGGTGATGATGTTCTGCTTTCCTCCTTCAGGTGTATTGCATGTGCCGGTGGATGTCAGTGTTTGCAGTTAGTGTCCCATATGTAAATGTGGACTACTCACAGGTATGTATGAAAATACCAGCATGCACCTTGTAGCTTCTACATCACAGTTAGAATGTCCCACGTTCCAAACACGTCTACTGATCCAAGAGCATGATAGCTGTGTATTAAGCTACTGTGGCTACAGAGTGACATCCATACTGGGTGACATCACATGTACAGTTACATGGAGTGGTGAGGTAAGACAGCGGTCTAGCTGATGACAAGGGTAGAGGCCAGTGGGAAGTGTGATGCCTCATTAGGAAGCAGTAATACACGTTCCCATGACAGGATGCGAACACACAACTGATCCCACACACTCAGGTGTTGACACACATGTATTCAGTGACACAGTAACACACCCATACACTCACAGATTCACCGACATAGTAACAGACACTCCAACACACAGTTGTTTGTGTTGAGGTGAGGAACCCTGCCTATGTGCAAATCATCATTACAGTACTGTGCACCTACATGATGCGCCACAGAGAATACATATGTACAGGTAGTCAGTATGGCCTAAGATCGAGGACATCAACACGGATAGTAGATTGCATCCCTGGATGGGGGAGGGGTCTTATCAGTTCACTATGGTAACATACATCCTCACTCCAGGGACCAGACAGCCAAACACACACACACATACACACACACACACACACACACACACACACACACACACACACACACACACACACACACTGTGGCATTCACTATTGAATATACCTATGTCACACACATACAGATACCTCACATGTGTGAGATACACAGCCCTGCCTATGTCCTGCTTTCTACATTGCAGTCTGTACAGATGTCTACAACAGTGTACAGGAGAGTGAGTAACAATTGAGATGTATTCCCCACCATACGTGAGATATATGGTCACACATGCAACCACACATGCCAGTACTGTGAATCAAACACCTGCCTATCTCATGATATGTATGACAGACTTACAGTAGTATTGCACATGTTACAAAGTGTATTGAAGCTTCCCTTGGCAATTGTGCTGATATATGCACACGGGAGGTCTTAACTGTTACAGGTGTCAAGTGATTTACCTTAGGTGTCACCCTGACCACTGTCTATGTTGTGTGTGTTGCCCATCAGTTAACAAAACCATTGCTTAGCGGCTACACAGTTTATTGTAGGACCACTTGTGACACATCTGTGAGCTGTCCTCAGCAAACATCCATCTGCAAAGATGCCCCACCACTTAGTTTTGTCCACACATCTGTCCATACCTGAGGTACATCTTTCCATACTTTCAGCATATCATCATATACAGTTGGCAATGTTGAGGCTGCATTGCAACTGCATGATGTACTAAGACACATGTCACCTGCATACATCAGCAACTGCACACGCATGGTATCTGAATGCACACCACTACATGTACATGTGTGTAGGTCCTACAATCCTGTCATTTGGGCATGTTTGTAGGCATTGCAATTGGTGGACATGTGTAATGACATACTTGACACATAGACTGTTGTATGATATGAAAGGTGTAATGGGTGACCAGTACAGAGGGAATGTTACCTCTGTCAACATTGATATCACACCTTATGTACTGTTAGCATCCAGCAGCCATGGACTTACATTCCATGTGCATGTGTGTAATGGCAGTAACCACCTGTCTGCACAAAGGACAACAACAGCTATGCTATTTACATATATGTTGTATATGTGTAGCATGTACATATCCAGAGCAGGTACATGTATGTCATATCCAAACATGAGGGTGTTTTCTGGTGTACAGCAACAGTTATCTGTTAATGCTGTAAATAACCGAGGGCCCCTGGTATGTGTACAGCTGACCTGGTTGCAGACAGTGGTATCATTGCATTGCATAACACATGATGCAACTGTGTTGTACATGGGTGCACTGCACAGTTGCTGTAGAGCTTGGTACAGTCCACTGGCCAAGGGTCACATGGTGTTGTACTATTATATGTCCTACCACATGTATGGATGTGTGTTGTTGGTGCGAGGGCATGGTGGTGTCTGAGGGTTACATCCTAGAATGCAGCTTTTGACACTGTGTCCTGCACCTGACTCATCTGTGATGCCTTTTGTGGGAGTACTGGTCAGTACATGTGAGTGGACTTTATGTAGGTGGGGACACCACCACCTTGAGTGGTCCATACCTGTGTTATGGCTCACATGTCTGGTTCTGAGGTATATGGTGGTAGTGCTATTGTGCACTACAGAGCCTTCAACCAGGTGTTCCTCACTGCACAGATGTCAGTACTCCCCATTGTTGGATCTACAGCGAGCAGCTGTGATTACGGATGTTACGCATCTAGCATAAGCATACAATGCAGTTGTCCTTTAGGAGTCAGGGTGTTATCCTGTGTTTAGGACATTTGCCTTGGAATGGCACTATATGGGTGAATGCGACTTATGTATTACCCCCACTCCCTTGAATCATGGATGCATGTGATATGTGACAAAGGCCTGTCTACTTTCAGTCATGTCATCCCAGAATGACAAACACTGGACAACCTCGTAATTACAGCAGGAGATTGGCTCTTTGTGTTGGTCAAGCAGTTGCCACTCCTAGGAAGACATCACTGTGCTTGGTATAGAATGGTACATCTAAGGTGACGAACAGCAGCAGACATTGTGTATAAGACCGGTGTCAGATATATGTAGTGCAGATTTCCTGCTAAAAATGACAACTACTAACACCAGAGTCCATTACAATGTGTTCTTTACATCTAACTGTAATAGCATGGCCACTGTGGTCTTCTGTGTTTAGAATCAGAATGCATCCCAGACAGCCCTGTGCTACTAAGTGTGTGAGCATGCCCAGTATAACATGGTGTAGATGGACACATAGTAGCACAGGGCTGTTCGGAATGCACTAAGTGTGTGAGCATGCCCAGTGACACCTTGTGTCTGTTATGTGCCTCTATGTGTATGGGCATGGCTATTGTAACCCTGTATAGTGATAGTATTTGTCCATTCCACAGATGGGCATACTCTAGGTCAGGATGGATTCCTATTTTAAACACACAGGTTCACAGGTATGTACATCTTAACTGCCAGCATCCCTGTTGATTTCCGCATTCCTAGAAGGTCATAATGACAGCCTTGAAATGTGTAGTCTGTGTGGCGCGACTCGTAACTATGTAGTATTGTAATAGTGATCTGTAGATAGGCAGGTGTTCTATTCCCACCACGTGAGTGTGATTGTGTGTGTGTGTGTGTGTGTGTGTGTGTGTGTGTGTGTGTGTGTGTGTGTGTGTGTGTGTGTGTGTGTGTGTGTGTATGTGTGTTTGTCCCCGTCTGCCTGAGGACTGAATAATGCTTTTAGACTGCTCACACTCCATACAATTCCTATACCCACCTTTTGCAAGGCTGATGATGTCACCCACCTAGAAATGCACCTCTGGGAGTGCTGTGACCCAGTAATCTCAGTAGCATGTTCTGTAACTGCGTAATGCTGTAGTGTGATAAAGTAGTTAGGTCGGTGTTCTAATCCCAGACTTGCCAAGTGTGTGTGTGTGTGTGTGTGTGTGTGTGTGTGTGTGTGTGTGTGTGTGTGTGTGTGTTTGTCTCTGTCTGCCTGAGGACCAAATAATGCTTTTAGACTGCTCACACTCCATACAATTCCTATACCCACCTTTGGAAGGTTGATGATGTCACCCACCTAGAAATACACCTCTGGGACTGCTGTGCAAGTACAGTGCTTTGTAGAGTATGCAATCTCTGTACAAATCACATGACTACCTTTGTCAATCCTGCTGTTGTCACCCACCTAGGTATACACCTGTAGGTGTGCTGTAATCCAGTATTCGCTGTAGCGCATGCCCTCAAAGCGTACTGCTGCAGTTTGATATGGTAGGTTGGGGTTCGTATATTGGACATGGCAAGCGTGTGTGTTTGGCTGTCAGAGCCTGTGTAGAGGTGGCTGATTTTGTAGTTTTCCTATATGGTGTCCATCTTATGACACATTGGCCACCTCATGAGGAGTACAGCTCCATTCCACAGATGGACATACTCCAGGTCAGGATGGATTCCTACTTTAAACACACAGGTTCACAGGTATCTATACATGACTGTGTTGGCAAGCCATACCCCTACATCTGGAAAAAGGCCTAGTGAACAAAGTATGCAACCCTACTAGTACCCAGTATATGTCCTGCACCCATGTGCCATGCAGAAACACACTTGCCTAGGATATCCTGCTATATTGCTAGTACCATGCGCATTGATGACAGATAGTAAGCATGGTGTGAATGCAGTGGGCTGCAGAGGACATGGCACTCTGTACAGCGGTTCAATAGGCCCATATTTGCAGACATTGTGCCTTCACTGGATGCCAGTAACATATGTGGTGCCATCAAATATGATCCACAGAGGCCATACAATGCCATACACATGTGCCCTGTATGGACCAATGCCACTGACACCAGGGAATATCTGTATCATACTATCAATGCAGGTGCAGGGTCGACCTGTGTACTATAAGCAGGTTTTACCACACCAGGCCAGTATTAGCATATCGGGGGATAACAGTCTGTGTACACAACATGTGCCTGCCAAACCAGGTACACCTGTACATGTCACTGTACAGTATTGTGGGACATGTACATCCCAGGCAATGTCCATGTGAAAGACTATCAAACACAGACATGGCATGCATTGCAAAGCTATGGCCATACACATTGGTAACCAGGATGTCAGGGCAGATCATGCAGTACCCATCTGTGTGGGACATTGCAGACACTACACCCCTGTACCGCACTGCACACCATTGTCAGGTGATGTGATGCCAAGGATTAACCCTCACCCAGCCTTGTACAGCCATCTTGCACAGCCAACCAATACACACCCATGAAGCAATGCATACATGCATGTCAGTACTGGCACCTTGTGTCTGCATGTGGGTTATGATGCTCCCAACCACAGTAACTCCCAGTATAACCCTTGTTGGCATACCAACAGATGTCAAACACTTTCACATGCCCTAGCCCATAGAACCTCCAGATATCCCCTGTGGTGCATGTAGTCCTGTGCATTACTGCAGTGTGGCAAACTAAGTAGTTAGGCTGTGTATTTGTGGCCCTAGCAAAGAGTGTCAATGCAAGTCCATTAGAGAGTGTGGTTGTGGTGACAATGGCATCCGTTCATGTGGACAGCCATGTGTGCCACACCTAATGTATGTCTACTATATCTCTGTTGCAGATGTCTCTCACCTACACACATATGTGTTCCTACAGCACAGCAACATGTCGGCTTTGTGGCACATGTAGTAACGTCATGCACATGTAATAGTAATGACTAGTCAGTCAGGGGTTTGACCCCTGTACTGTTAGGCGTGTGGAAAACGATGATTAGGGTTAAGTCTCCAAGCCCTTCTCTGGTGTACTTTGTCTGTCCCACCCACACACTCTCTGGTGGATGTGGAGGTGTACACCTGCTCAACAGCAGCATGTGTATTGTAAGTGATGGACATGATCAGGTGATGGCCTCTGCACCTATTGCAGTCCTCCTCTAGCTGATTGCATGTGGAAAAGCTGTAATGGTGTTCCCATAGCCATTCACATGATAAACATAGTAAACTGTCTAGGAAAAACATGTTGGTATTTGGCCATGACAGTCGCTGCGAATGGTACCTGGATGTGGTGTTCTGAAACGGCATCACAGATGATATCTAGATGTACCTCAAACATCATACACAGTGGGAAATAGCCTAAAGACAGGAGAGTGATGTGCCACACATGACTACAGCATGTAAGTGTAGCTATGCTGCATTGGGACTACTGCCTGTTTAACATGGTGTGTGTGGTAATAGCTATTCTGCATGTTTTAATACAGACATGACAGTACTCTGTTCATGAGGGACCCCCATCTGTAGGGCTATCTGTGAAATGGTCAATGTGTGGAACCATTTGTTTCCTGTGATACACACTGAACACACATCTGTGCACAGCAGTAGCATAGTGTGAGGATTGCAGACAGTACATGATGATAGGGATGTGTTACTGCCATCGCATCCCTGACTGGACATATGTCACATGAAACAGTGGTATGACAGACACTGCCTGGGGTTCCCAGTGACAAGCCAATAATGGGCAACTGTTCATAGCTGCGGTCACATGTCTACTACATATTGTACAGATGGCATGCAGTATATATGCATATGTTGTGCTCCCTCTGAAAATGTATACCATCTGTTGTGTTGGGTTGATGGTGATATCTATGCATACTGTTGTAGGTAATCCTGTATGCTGTTGTCTATCACTAAGCCATATGTGGGTTTAAATTGCAACACCATAGGCTAAATAGGTTGGGAGGTCCCGGCAGAACCTCCTGTCCCATTTCAGCTGACCATGGCACCGGGCACCAGCACATCTGGGGCCCAGCCTTGGACATCAACCTCTGTTGGCTCTGCACCACTTTTTGGTGGTACCACCAGTGAGGATGGGGCATGTTCCCCCTGGGAGCAGGACCAGACAGGTACATGTCTGCTGTTGTACGGTCCCAGACGTGTTGTGTTGGGGCCTCACTAAGGGGTTCCGAAGCTATACGCAAGGTCAAGGGTGGAGTGTCACATTTACAGGGTGATGCTATCCCTCCTGGACAGCCCCCAGCACTGCCTCCTTTGCAGCTGTTTAGGTGCAGTAGCAGCTGCCCATGGCTGGGGACCTCCATCCCACTGTTCCTATGGGCTTGTGAATGCCGAACACCCATGTCCGTCTGAGGTGCATCCCCCCACATGTGTCATATACCAACTCTGTATGCTGTTCTGTCTGTAATCCTGCCCTACCTATCCTCCACAGCCATACCTACTCTCCTTCCCCCACATCTGACCCTCACCCTATGGAAACATAAGGCCAATCGGCTCCTTGGACAACATCTGCCCTATACATAGCTGTCCATTTCACACACATGCCCACTGGACACATGTAACCCTTGTAATATGCATCACAATATACTCCTGTTATCCTCACCCTTGTCCCTCAGGCGCACGATCCTGGTATGCACATCACTCCTAAATGGTCCTGGTACACGTGATGAGGATGACCCCATTGTACACACAATACTACCAGTCCCTCTATGGTTGCCCCATTTACCTTTATCATGATGATGATGTTGCACACAGCACCTTGCAAGAGTACTGTTCACACATAATGATTGGACAGGTACTGTTGTGTTAATGTTCATTACATGCACAGAGTGATGTATACGGCCAATGTACAACTGTTTGCGTGTATAAATGACACATGTCTGTCTGAGGGAGTCTTGAGATTACATAGAACAACACCACTACATAATACAGGTGTTGCTGGTGTTTCCCATTTCATTCATTTGTAAAGCTTTGTTGCCACATGGTATGTTCCTGATATATCTCTATATATGTATGTACTTATATGCTGGACATAAATACTCACATATACATCTACATGATGGGATACATTCCTATACTGCTGAATGACTGCGCTGTATGATATGTTTGTGGTACTGTCCGTTGTCTATATATCTGCCATGGTGTATTGGTAAATCACATTAGCTGTGTGTGCAGGGTCCTGGCTCCGAGCCTTGCAGAGGACGTTTATTTGGTTGGAGGGCAGAACAAGGCCATTGGATATGGAGGGAGTAATGCACATTAAAGCAGTTGTGAGTGGGTGTGCGTGGGTTTGCGCAGTGTTAAGCAATGCTAACCTCTGGTTACAGCTTCTTACACTTGGCCTCTACATTGCTTTATCAGTGCAATACTCGCATACTGGTAGCCAAACAGGCTTACT